>NW_020825269.1:0-112266 GCF_003286155.1 Drosophila erecta
CAGGTCAAACGGGAAATAATGGACCTTGGACCCGAGCAAAGCAGAGACCGTGAAATAACGGTACCGCACTGGACCTTGGACTCAAGCCGGCCAAGGGCACAGAGGTCAAACGGTAACGGTGCGGACCTTGGACAAGCACAAAGAGGACGCACCGTGAACTAACGGGACCTGGGTTGGATCTTGTACCCAAGCGGGCCGTGCGCAAAACGGGGAAATAACAGGAACCCCGCGGCCTATAAAAGGGAATGCGAAGGCACAGCTCGAGACAGTCAGCTACATACGCGGAGGTGCGAGCGGTCAATCGACAATCAGTCAGGGAGAATACGCGAGAGTACGCAAGGAGCTGTACCCGGAACAAGTGAATTTGCAGTGAGAACGCGAGCGGCGCAGGAGGACGGTCCCCGAGAGTAGAAACAAGGCGCGATCAGGAGGGTCAGTGGAGTCATTGGTTGGTCAAGGTTGTCCGGACTCACGGACAACGAAGGGCGCCGGCAGCGCGCAGGAACCTAGCACGGTCAGAAGGGTCAGCGGAGTCATTGGTCGGTCAAGGTGGTCCGGACTCACGGACGATAAACCTTCCCACCATAACATCCTAAGCCCCATTCGAGCCGGCACGGGTAAGCGGACCGCGCAGCCGACGGCGAGGACTGCTGTAATTCAGTTGTAAAGAATTCCGGAAATAAAGCTATTACGTCTTAATACTCTGTCTTGTCTTTGGTCGGGCAATCACACAAATCATAAATTTGGTGGGACGAACACACAAACTCTCTGAGCCGTTGCAACTCGTAGCGTGCAAAACTGAAGAAACACAGTTCGTTACACAGCGAAGAGCTGGCGGACAGGTTGCGGGCGGCGGGAGAGTTCGAACCCACGAGGAGAGAAGTGCGGATGGCGGATTTACGGTACGAGGAGGTCACATCGCTGATCGAGGTGGATATCGACGCTATATCGACGGATAACGAGAGTGGGAGCGTCACGATACCAGCGGGTCCGGCGGTTAAAAGCAGGCCGCACAAGAGACTGTCAGTAGCGGTCGTGGAGAGGATTTTGGAATTCGCGGATAAGGATGTCGACGACTTCCTGAGGTCGGATTTGGCCAGTTTAGCAAGAGTACAAAGGACATCAACGGTAGCGGTGCATAAAATAACAATGAAAGGCGATCAACCGGTCAAGCAGGGTTACAACCCGAAGAACCCGAAGATGCAGGTGGAAATCAACGCCAAGGTCGACGAATTGTTGCACAAACGATGCATCGAGCCGACAAGGAGCCCATGCAGCTCACCAATAGTGATGGTGAAGAAGAAGGCGGGTCAATGAAGGTTGTGTGTAGATTTTCGCCAGATAAACTAAAGGTCCGTGAAGGACGCGTACCCAATACCAATGATAAACTACATACTAGACCAAATAAGGGAGTCGAAGTACATTAGCAGCCTGGACTTAAAGGACGCATACTGGCAGATACCGTTGGAGGCGGGAAGCCGGCAATATACGGCATTTACGGTGCCGGGAACGGGCCTGTTTCAGTGCAAAGTAATGCAATTCGGACTGCACTCGGCGTCGGCAACGTTCCAGCGGGCGTTGGACCAGGTGATATGTCCCGAGACGATGCCGCACGCTTATCAGGACGATATCATAGTGATCGGACGGACGCTACAAGAGCATTAGCGGAGGCTGCGGACGGCGAACCTGAAAGTAAATGCGGATTTGTGGAAATTCTTCAAAAATGTGCTTCAATACTTGGGCCACCGAGTGACGGATCAAGGTATTAAGACGGACCCGCAAAAGGTGGCGGCAATATCGCAGCTGAAGCCCCCAGGAAACGTGAAGGAGCTGAGGCAGTACCTGGAAGTGGCGTCATGGTACAGACGTTTTGTACCCGATTTTGCGACGCTGGTACAACCACTGGTACAACTCCTCAAGAAGCACGCAAGGACTGGACGGACGCTCACCAAAAAGCATTTGAGGCCGTCAAGCCCAGGCAGGTCGCCGACCCAATCCTTGCATGCCCGGATTTCGCGAAGACGTTCGTGTTGCAGACAGACGCCAGCTACTATGGGCTTGGCGCTATCCTCACACAACATTCCGATCATGGCGAGGAGGTGATATCCTACTCCAGTAGAGAAATTAAGACCGTTAGGAAATTAAGACCGTACCTGGAGGGCTACCATTTTAAAGTGATAACGGATCACATGGCCTTGAAATGGCTGAATAGCATCGACCTCCCAGGAGAGGCAGCGCGTCATGGCCGAGAACCACGACATGCCAACGGCAGGACACCTGGGGAGTCGAAAGACGATTGCGAGGGTGGCAACCCACTACCACTGGCCAGGAATGCACCGGGACATACGGAAATACGTGCGGAGCTGCGAAAGCTGCATGAAGTATAAGCCGAACCAACTACAGGTAGCCGGAAAAATGCTGACGCAAGTGCCGGAGGAGCCATGGGCCACCGTGTGTTTGGATTTCATGGGACCTTTGCCACGGTCGATGCTGCTGGTCCTGGTGGACAAGTTCTCCAAATGGACCGAGATCGACCCGATGAGGAGTGCAACCACCGAAACGTTACGAAAAGCTGTTCGCGAGCAAATAGTCGCCAGATACGGGGTGCCCAAGGTCATGATAACGGATAATGGAGTGCAGTTCACCAGCAGGGCATTCAAGAGGTTTCTGGAGGAGCTGGGGGTGCGACACCAGCTCACGGCTCCATATACCCCGCAAGAAAACGCCACGGAAAGGGCTAACAGGACCGTTAAAACAATGATCGCGAAGTTCACGGGGGCCGATCAAAGGAGGTGGGACGAGAACTGGCCGAAGCTGCAGTGAATACGAGTGTGGCGGAGTCCACCGGATACTCACCAGCGTTTATCACGCAGGGAAGGGAACCAAGGCTGCCGAACGCGTTATTTGTCGAGCTTACGACTGGGACATCCCGGTGTACGCAGACGCCTGCAGAAAACGCGGAAAAGCTGAAGGAGATTTTCGAGTTCTCCGAGGAGATTTCGGCGGCGCAGGACCAAGCGCGCCACTATAATCTCCGGAGACGCCGTGGAAACCCAAGGTGGGGGACACAGTGTGGGCCAAGGAACACCACCTTTCAAAGGCGGGCGAAAGCTTTGCAGCGAAGTTGGCGCCAAGGTTCGACGGGCCGTTCAGGATAAAGATTGGTATAAACGTGATTGGTTTATTGTCCTGCGATAAAACTGCAACTATGGCTATGTCTGAGGCATCTGTAGTTAAAACAAAATTTTTGTTGTAGTCTGGTTGTGCCAGTTCTACTTGGGCTATCAGATTTTCTTTTAGTTCATTGAAAGCCTGTATGGCTGCGGTGTTTAGTTGGATGGAAATCTTGGGAGACATTCGTCTCGTGACCTTTCCATTTTCTCCACTTAAGTAACTTTTTTTTTTCACAAATTTTCTATAGTAGTCTGTTAGGAATCTTCGTAGCTCGCTGACATTTCTTGGAAGGGGGGATAGTTTTGGATTGTTGCTATCTTTTCTGGATCTGTTTTTATCACATTGTGTGACAAGAAAAGGTGTTTCCAATTTGAAGAACTTGGATTTCTCCAACTATATTGTCATATTGGCTTCTTGTAAGATTTTTATAAATATCAATAAATCTTTATGGTGCTGGGTCAATGATTCTGAGAAAACAATTATATCGTCCATATAGACGTGACAGATTTTACCAATTTGATTTCTTAAAATATCATCCATGGCTCTTTGGAAAATTCGGGGAGCATTAGTCAACCCAAAAGGTAGCCGTAAGAACTCGTATTTTCCCTTGTTAATGGAAAAAGCGGTTTTCTCGATATCGGATTCCTTCATGAGTATCCTGATTCTAAATCCAGTGTAGAGAAATATTTTGCCGTGCCTAGGCTTGCCAGAATGACCGATGGATCCTGCATAGGATACCGATCTGGTATCGTATTTCACATTTAATTTTTTAAATCCAAATACCAGTCTGTGTTTAGGGCTACCGTCTTCGTTGAACCCTTTTTTCGGTACGTTATACGGACTCTTGCTTGGTCTAATAACGTTTGCTTCGAGCATTTTTTTAATTTCGTTGTTAACGAAATTGGATACTGATAGCGCATATTGCTTACTGTATATCGGTATATCATGGATCGTGTTGATTTCCCCTCATACGTCTGTTCTGAATGGAATGAGGGTATCGATTGCTGTATGCTCGTTTTGTATTGTTTCAATAATTTGTCGCTCCAATTTTTCAGTTTGATTGGAAGGGACATTATTAATATTATTAATTTGATAAGTGTCGGAATTATCATCGATTCACCGGTTATCTGCATCCTGGAACACGCGGAAACCAGGAAAGTGAAAACGGCACACATAAGCGACTTTAAGCCGGGAAGCGCGGGCCAGAGGACACCGAGTGCTAATGTAGCAGAATAGTAGCGGAACCCATTTGGTGATGAAGGGGGGAAGACGATACGGGGTATCGAAAAGCACATATGAAAGTCACTCTACACCTACACAGGCTCGTTGGAGCGCGAGAGCGGGACAGGGAGGGTATGCAGCTGCAAGCACCGTTAGCGGTTAACGCACACAGCTGCAAATTCCGTGGGAGGCAGATAAACGGAGGAAAGATCCGGTTACCGGTATAGGCCCCGCGGATTAACGGCACAAGGAGCAGATGGGAGAACCGATGCTTCTTCGCGGAGAGGGCGGCTCGAGTCCGTCTCTTCGAAATCAAACTTTAGAGATGGCAGCACGTGGCGACGCAACCAACCGGGAGAATAGCCCGGAGCGTGTAATGTACAATTGTATTACAATTACCCTTCCAATTGTATTACGAAAAAAAAAACGATTTTGTTGAAAGACGTTTAACTCCAAAATAATTTGAATTTGAATTTTCGAGAAAAGATTTGAAAACACAATTTGAAAACGGTTACTATCGCGGTAATTCGGAGTAATTTATCAGCTGATCTAATGCAACTCTAATCACGGCAAAGCTACAATTAGAGCTTTAAGTGCACGGTAGCTTTGCACTGCACTTACTCCCTCATGGAGTTCTTTTCTCTTTTGGCCGTCGCAATAATCAGCAGTGGAGTCTGGGAGAAAAATTATCTTCTATTATCTTCAAGGAAAACGAGACAAATCTAGCTTATACATTGCCACGGACAGCGGGGCACCCCGGCTGTTAGAGTGCACGTCTCTGCGGATAGGGCTTCACAGTGACTTATATCGGGGTTCTATGCAGAAAAAGAATTGCACAGTCGGCAGATCTGCACACCTTTCTTGTGGAAAACTAAAAAACCTTGGCGAGCATAAACCTTGAACGCATAACCTCGCGGACTCGCCCTGCCAAAACGGGGAGAAGGAAAAAAGAAATATAACCTCTACATCTATACTCTACATCTACATCTTACACTTACATCGATACTCTACATAAATATACACCCACGCATATACAACTATATATCAGTGCAACTGCAGAGCAACTATAATTAAAGAACTTATCAAAAATGCAACATCCATAAATAGTATTGCCCAACTTACATATTACAATACACATACATGCACCCAGTTTCAAATTATAAATTAATTAGCATTTAACAAAATAAAAAAAAAATCTTATGCAGAAAAAAAAGGAATAAAGAAACCCAGAAGTAGTTTTCACATGAGCAAATGAGAACAAGAAGGAAGCAAACAAATAATAAATTTTACCGGCCTTTAATTTAAATGTTCATACTTTTGATTTTCATTTCTATTCATTTTTTTGTTGATTATTATTATTTTTAGTTCTGAAACTGCTAATTTTTGTGGGCGACTGCCACTCATGATATTTTTTAGTTATTATTTTGTAGGAGGCAAGACATTATATTTGGTAATATACCTTACATGTATATATAATGTATAAGTGCACAAGTGTAAATTTTTTAATCAATTAAATTAGGATAATAAAATCCCAACAACAATTCCTCTGGGCCTATAGAATGGATTTGGGTAAGTGAACTTATTATTTTCTTTTTATTTACACCTGCTTATATGAACATATAAGTTAATACTTTATAAATTAAACACTTTAAAGTAATTTCGGTGTTCTTTATTTAGATGTAAGATTGTGACTGATTACTTAGATCAATGCTATCCCTAAGCTAAGCTGAGTTGGCTGCGGCTGCGTCGGCGACAGTTGTAGCGGCGACAAAGCTGCAGCTACAAGAAACTGCTGTGAGAAGTATTGGCAAATGTTCAGCAGCGGATGGCGTGATCGCTGCAGAGGCAGTGGAAGGGGAATTTAGGTTGCACGCGCCTTGGTGAGGAAGTTATCCAGACGCTAGATCAGCTTTTTATTACAAGGTAGCGAGCTAAGTTAGGTTGTGCAATTTTGTAGTTAACTCCTCTCTCCTTAATTTCAGCTTGTCCTCAAGCAGTCATCAGAAATATGGAATGTTGTTGAATTGTATTTGTGGATCAAACTCCGGAAGTTTTTTCGGTTGTACCTCCTTTGGTTTATTCCCTTGGTCAAGATCCTTGATCTGCGAACTAGGGGCCATCTGTAGTATAATATTCTTCTTTTTTCGACGGTAGGCGTGAAATATCCAACTGATTAATAAAACCAGTCCAAATAGCGAGATGAGGGTGACCCGATTTATTGTGGTTTGAACATTTAGGTGATGTAGATGTTCAGTGTTGTTGATGTGGAGTGCCTCTAGTGCTTCAAGTGATAGAATTTTTAGACGTTCAACTTCTGCTGGCGTTATTTGGATGATCGGGGCTCCCGGTTTCATTACAGTTACTTCTATATTTCTATATCTATATTCTATATTTTATATAACTCCTTGTCATTTACAAACACAGTGTCGTTTGAGAAATGAATTAAGTATGTGCCCATTAACTGGGTACTGGTGTCTTTCCAAGTGATTGTTCCGTTGAAATTGTTAAGTATTATTATGGCGTCGCCAACTCCTTTTATCTTGTTTATATGGTCAGCGTTGCTAAAGTTGCATGCTGCTTTCTTGCCCTGAACTAGTTTGGGGATACAATATGTTTTACTTAAATTAACAATTTGGTTCTTATTACATATTTTTATGTTATTAAATGTTTTACAATCTTTTTGTATTCCGTATAGTTCTTTATCAAAAAGGAAAATTTCATTTTCGTTTAGATGCACTATGACATTATTTTTTACAATAAGTTTTAGTATTATGTTCTGATAATTTCATTCTTCAATTTTGGGTACTTTTACAATATAAATGATTGTAGTTTTATTATGGAAAATCGATACATCTGAAAATTCCAGCATCTCTTCAATTGACAATTTACCGAATTTGAATATTTCATCAACTTGTTTTAACTCTTCTTTACTTAAAAGCAATGTATTTACTATATTCAATCTTGCCCATTGTGTTGCATATTTAACATTATTGATTTCTTCCTTTATAAGCCTAGCCTGGTTTTGTAAGCATATCGCTATTTCATTACTTAGGAAACTGTCCTTTTTTATTGAATTTGTAAGGTCGTTTGTTATTTTTGTTATTTTTTTAAGTCTTTGCTCAAGTTGCCTATTGATTATAACCTCTTCGTTGTTATTTGATATTATATTGTGAAGTGTTTGTTATATTGTAACTAAGTCATCGTGATCAGGGCTTCTTGCCACGTACTTCCAGGCCGAACCGATCCAATTAATAGATCTAGTATGACGTGTATTAAAATTTGAAGTAATAGTGTGGTATGCAGTGAATGTTTGAGTTATTTCATGGTGTAGTGTAGGGTACAAACTGTTAGTTTTTAATTCATTTTCAATGTAATAGGATAATTTTTCAAGTGTATTTTCTATGAAATTAAGATCAATTATATGGACTATTTTTATGGTGGAGGTTCTTATTTTTCCTATCCCTTGGTAGATAGAAATGGTTTGGGCATCAGTATAATTGGTTACTTCTACGAATCCATCTGTTGTGGTCAGGCTCCCTAGTAATAATAATAACCTGAAAAAATTTGAATTTCTTATATTACTTTTGTGAACTATTTTTCCCGATTCTGTAAGAATTGTTGTTTTCCTATCCTCTTTTACTGTTTCTTTTTGAAATCTAGCAGTTAGCTTAGACCCTAGCCTTGTATTCTTTTTTACGAAAATTTCTTGTCCTGGTAAATAGCTTTTTATTTCTTTCCTTGTCTTATTGTGAGTTTCTAGGTCCTTTAATTGTTTTTGTTCGATTTTGTCTATATTATCTTGTCTACTTTTTTCAAATTGTTCGGGATTTGTAGTAATATTTTATCCAAAGAATACGTCCAGTGGTCTTTTTCGCGTTACTGAGTGAACGGTATAATTGTATTCGTAGATAGCTCTATCGATTAATTCTTCGAATGATTTATGTCCTTGTTTAGTTTTTAGGCAGCGCATAATTTCTGACAAGGTCGAGTGAAATCTCTCGACCTGTCCATTTACGGAACTTTTGTAAGGTGGGGCCTTAAAGATTTTAATAAGTTAAGTTTTAAGTTAAGTTTTACTTAAGTTTTTTAATGTCTTCGATGGCTTTTTATTTTATTATATTGCCCTGTGCAAATCTGGAAAATTTATCTATGGCAGTTAGAACTAATTTCTTTTCCGTCGAATAGATATCTATGTGTATTATCTGTCCTGGATATTTAGGGATAGGTGTTTTAGATATTTCGGGATTAGTGGGATGTCTATCATATTTTTCTTCTTTACAAACTCTGCACTGTTTTATTAGAGCCGCTATTTTCTGTTTCATCTTGGGAAAGTAAAATTTGTCTGATAGTTGCTGCTTGTTTTCTAGGCTATTTCGATGAGCTCTATTATGAATTTGGAGGATCCTGTTCTGTTTCTGTTGCGAGGTCTTGGACAATTAAAGATGTAAATCTCGATTTAACGTTTCTAAAGTGTTGAGGGTAGATTTTCTGTATTTCTCCCATAATTTTTTCTTCAGTAAAGATTCCGTTTATAACTGATGGATTAAGATATTTTTGTAGTATTTTAACAAGTGTTTCACTATCGTACTCTGGTTGGCTTATGGTGTGTCTGTGAAATGTGGGATGCGGTATGCTGAAATTGTAGTCTGTGTCAGTCCCTATTTTTATAAAGATTTGATTTTTAAACGCCTTTATAGGTACCTCAATACTCGGAATCAGATATTCTCCAGAACTTTCTGAACTATGCTGAGTAGTAACCGAATTTATTTCATTGATCCTGGACAACGCGTCGGCTACAACATTTTCTTTACCGGGTCTGTAAAGTAATTCATGATTGTATTCTTCGATATAGTTTTTCCACCTTTTTACTCTACCGTTTCCATTCCAGTTACTAAGAGAATGCGTTAAGGGCTCGTGGTCACTGAAAATGTTCACCTTTGCTTTACCGTAAAGGTAATTTTTGAATTTTTTTAATGCCCATATTATCGCTAGCATTTCTTTCTCGTTTGTTGCGTAATTCTCTTCTGTGGTTGAAAGTGATCTGGACCAGAAAGCGATTGGCTTGTCATTCTGTGATAAAACCGCCCCTATTGCGTAATTGGATGCGCCCGTGGTTAGCTGAAATTCTTTATTATAGTCAGGGTATTGTAGTATTACTTCTTTAGATACATTCTTTATACATTCTTTTACGTTCTTTAGTTTGTTAAATGCTTCTAACGCTTCTTGATTAAGGTCGATTAATTTCTTTGCAGACTCTCTCTTGGACACACGTCCATCTTCCCCTCTTAAAATCTTAAAAGGGAGCTAAGTGGTTTTGCCATCTTAGCGAAATCTTCAACGAATTTTCTGTAATAACTAGCTAAGCCAAGAAATGCTCGTAGTTCTTTCAGCGTTTTAGGCTGAGGATAATTGGCTATGGCCAACACTTTATTCGGATTTGTCTCGATGCCTTTGTGTGATATGTCAAAACCCAAGAATTCTACTCTGGGTTTGAAGAACTCGCATTTGTCTAACTGGCATTTCATGTTAGCTTCTTGCAAGGTTCTGAAAATTTTTTCGAGATTTTGGGTGTGCGATTCCCTATCTTCACTAAAGATAATAATATCGTCAATATAAATGTAACATATTTTGCCAATATGTTCATGAAGTATATCATCGAGCGCGCGTTGAAATATTGAAGGCGCATTTTTCAATCCGAATGGGAGTCGTAAAAACTCATATTTTCCGTTATTTACGGAGAAGGCTGTTTTTTCTATATCAGATTCCTTAAGTGGAATTTGATGGAACCCACTTTTAAGGTCCAAAACTGAGAAAATTTTGTTATTTCCAAGTTGGGCCAGTACCTCGTTTATATCGGCTAAGGGGTATTTATCCGCTATAGTCACCTTGTTAAGTTTCCTATAATCGATGACAATACGATATTTCTTTTTACCTGATGCGTCTGTTTTTTTTGGAACAACCCACACTGGTGAATTGTATGGTGATCGGGATGGGCGAATTATTCAGTGTATTGGTAAAATTTGGAAAACACTGGTGTGTCTGTATTTGTTCTGATCTCTGCCTTCACATTTGTGGAGTATGTAATTCTTTCGTCTGTTTTAGCAAATAGTGTCGCATACTTTTTTACTAGTTGGTCCAAGTCTTTTCTTTGTTTATCGGTTAAATGGTCTGTTCTTGGGATAATGCTATTGACTGCTTCATATTTTTTTTCTTTGATCGGCACATTAATCCCATATTTGGTTTTTACTGATTTTTATTTCTGCCCCTAAGTCCTTAAAGCTATCATTTCCTAAAATAGCATCGAAGGATGTCAGGGAGGGTAGTAGAAAAAATTGTATATTTATATCCGGATGATTGAAAAGGTTGGCTATTTTATGATGATATTTATGATAATACTGCCCCCAACAGTGACAGCATTAAACTTGGTTTTATTGGGTATGGGATTTGTTAATAGGTCGGGTTTAATGTAATTTCTGTTTGATCCGGTGTCAATAGGTATTTTTAATATTTGACCACTCCTCACCTTACATTCAAAATAGGGAAGTGAGGACTCTTTTATTCTAAAAAATTCAAGTCTGAGTAGTCATAGTTATTTTCGACTTCGGTCCCGTCATATTGATCAATGTAGTCCTCTAAAGTTTGGTCATACCATTCCCGTGCTTCCTGGTCGGCTTTTGCTTGTTCGTAATCAGTTATCATATGCTTCGGCTGTTATTTGCACTGGTTGATCATCGTTATTTGTTTGGATATTAAAATTTCTTAGACGTTTGTCCACTTCGTTTGTCTGTGGTGGTGGTGGTCTCTTGCAAATTTCAAACTGGGGTCTGTTGATATAATTTACCATTCTAGTTTGAATACTGGGATCAACTTCCATTGGTTCTGGTCGTGGCATTGGCTTAGGCGCTGTTGGGCGCAACGGATTAACATATTGAGCTTGCCGAAATTGCAGATTAGGATTCTGCCTTGAGGAAAATTGGTACCCGAATTGCTTATAATTTTGTACGAACATATTGGGTGCTTGTTGTTGTCCGTAATTAGGATTATTGTATCTAGGCATATTGATTTGGTTTTGTTGTGGTAGGTTCCGTGGAGGAACTGGTGGCGGTTACCGATAATGTAGATTGTTCGACGCCATTATGGTACGTGGAGCTGGCGTAGGTCTTAGGTTGGTTTGTCGTTGGTCAATAATTCGAAATTGGTTATTGTTGTTTTGAATTCTACTAGTCGCATAGTTAGTACGGAATGATTGGTATTCCAGTTTTAAGCACAGATGTAGCGCAGTTGGGAGATCTGTGGGTTCCTTAATCCCAAGTAAACGAGATAAGTCACCTCGCACTTCTCGGACAAAAGTATCCAGAGCTTTATCTCTGTAAGATTTTGTCATGACCATATCCGCTTCTCTGCCTAGACCCAAAGAACCAATTTTGTTCAGAATTAAAGATAGGTGTTTATAAACAACCTGGTAAAATTCTTCCACAGACTGATGACTACCTTGTATTATTGTAATCATTTGATACTCGAGTGTTCCCTAGTCTCGTTTATCCGCGAAATGTAAGGTCAAACACCTAGAAATAGCTTCCCAGTTAAGGGGTACGTTGTATGATTCTAGGGCACTGTCAGCGTGTCCTATTATTTTAAGACGTATTGTGTGCAGAATAGTAAAATATTTTGGAGTTCCTTTATAGCTGCTATATGTCTCCAAAATCCTATCGATTCCCTTCTTCCAGGAGCTGAATTCACTTGGATTTCTCGAGAATTCCCTGATGCATTTAACAATATCTGGCACTCGGTCTAGATTGGCCAGATTATTACGATGCTCCTTGCTATGACCTGCCGCGTTTCATTTGCAAAGTCAGTTGTATTACTATTATTAAGTTGCTGCAGCAACCTCGGTAATTGCTGCGCGATCAGCTGCCCTACTAATTCTTCCATGTTTCCAGTTTCTTGTGGTACTCTATTCTGCTGGTCTATTATTTGTTCTGGGTTTAATACGGGAGGTCTTAATAAATTATTTTGGTTCGCCATTAACCCTATTTCTGGTCAAATTGAAAAAGTAAAAAAAACTTATTTTTTGGGAGGTATGGTGTAATTTAAAAAAAAAAAAAATAAAAAATGTGTCATTTGTTGAATTTAAAAAATAATAAAATTGAAGAGTAAATCATATTCGGTGTCGGCATAAGTGTTCAACTTTAGTTGAAGAAATGTTAGAATTATATAAATGTAAATGTGTGGGTGTAAAAAAATTTTTTTTTTTTTTTTTTCCTTTAGCACTAATTTAATTTCTTTTTCTTTGATGTGTTTTGTGTTTTACTTTTTTTTATTCACTAACTTACGATACTATTTCTGCTGCTGCGGCCGCCTTTCCTGATGGTTAGGAGGTGTTCCTTTTTGGTGGTCCTACTGGGGCCCGTTGTCCATACTCCGTGAAAGTGCTCTGCGAACTGGTCAACAAAGCTTGCGGTCCGCCGATGGGCAATTTAAATTTAAAATTGCTGCGAACAAATTCACGACGGCCAATTTAATGTACCGGAGTCACTTTTTCGAATTTAACCGCGATTTGGCCACTACGCAAACTTTTTTTTTTTAGCTGTGAAGCCGTCAGTTAGTTATCTGTTAACGCGCGGGTCCCTGTTCGGGCACCAGTTAATACTTTATAAATTAAACACTTCAATGAAATTTCGGTGTTCTTTATTTAGATGTAAGATTGTGACTGATTACTTAGATCGATGCTATCCCTAAGCTAAGCTGAGTTGGCTGTGGCGGCGTCGGCGACAGTTGTAGCGGCGACAAAGGTGCAGCTACAAGAAACTGCTGAGTGAGAAGTTTTGGCAAATGTTCAGCAGCGGATGGCGTGATCGCTGCAGAGGCAGTGGAAGGGGAATTTAGGTTGCACGCGCCTTGGTGAGGAAGTTATCCAGACGCTAGATGAGCTTTTTATTATAAGGTAGCGAGCTAAGTTAGGTTGTGCAACTTTGTAGTTAACTTATAACAACAAATACATTCATACTTAACACCCTATAAATTGCACCATCCCTACCTACATAAAGGAAATTTAAGAATTGACAGGAAAAAATTAAAAGTGATAGACAAGAAAGTGAATGTTACATTAAACAAAAATTTAGTAAAATTAAATTAATGAAACAGAATTAAAAGATAGAATGAAATAAAATTACCGAAATTTACGAAAGAAATAAGAAAAAAACCATGAATTAGGAAAGAACACAAATTAAATAAAATATTAAATAAATTCAATTAAAGTTAGCAACCGAAACCAGCCCAAGTATAGGCTTCTCCTTAAGGGAAGGGTAGTGACGTATTTGCGTCACCCAAACCGGCCAATTTCATTAATTCCATAAACAATAAAGAACTTCCTGTACTGTATGCCCTCTGCTCAGTATACGTATTGATAAACAAATCATTTGGCAACGATAAACAAATTCTTGGGCAGCGGCACTTAGCCATTTATGTAAACGAATCCCTAATAACAAATAATAATGTAACTATATGTCATGGATTTCTAATTAATAAACAATAAACAATTGCTATCATGTATTGACATTTATTCTAACTACGCCTCCCTGATAGAAGTAAACAGTAGATACTGGCTTGAAGCTAAAAGAGCTATTTTACATATATTCAGCGACATGGGGAAACCCATAGAAATAAAAGCCGACAAAGACTCCATAAAACCGTCAATGAAAAATTAATATTAATATCAAGCGAAAATGAGCCCGAAAACCAATTCACAAAATTCGAGAAAATACTTTACGTATACAATCACAAAACAAAACACAACACAACTGGTCGAACACCAGCAGACAAAATAATTTTTGCACACCTTCCTCAACACACAACAAAATAAAGTAAACAAAATTAACAAACTCAATGCAACTAGACAAGACTTCAGTATAGACACCAATTTCAGAGAATCCCCTCTATTTAGATAAAAAAAGACTAACCCATTCAAAAGGACAGGAAATTTTAGACAAATAGACGACAAACATTTTGAAGAAACAAATAGAGGTTGAGAAATAATACACTAAAAATCTAAGTTTAAAAAAAACAAGAAAATTAATAAAAGTAAATATAATAACGATTATTCCAGGCCCACTCCCGGGCATGATACTCATGTTATGCCTCCTATCGACAATTAGCACACAATACTTAGAAGTAACCCCTATCCAGGTCAAAAACGGTTACCTAATCTTTCAAACCGGATCAATAGATTTACCAATAAACTATGAATATCACTACTTATCTGTTAAAAAACTAAAACCGAAAATACTTACGAAGAAATTATCAATCAAGCTAAAATCTTCGAAACTACCACAAATTCAGTATCTAACAGAAAAACTTAAAAGAGAAATGAACGGTATAAGAATTGCAAAACTGCGCGGTGTCGCTCTCTCGTTGTCCGTCCTTTGCTTCACGACCGTGTCGGCTCGAATGGGGCTTAGGATGTTATGGTGGGAAGGTGTATCGTCCGTGAGTCCGGACCACCTTGACCGACCAATGACTCCACTGACCCTTCTGACCGTGCTAGGTTCCTGCGCGCTGCCGATGCCCTTCGTCGTCCTGCGGTGTCCTCGACCGCAGAGGACAGGTGTATCGACCGTGAGTCCGGACCACCTTGACCAACCAATGACTCCACTGACCATTCTGATCGCGCCTTGTATCCACTCTCAGCGACCGTCCTCCTGCGCCGCTCGCGTTCTCACTTCAAATTCACTTGTTCCGGGGCACAGCTCATTGCGACCTTTCGTGTATTCTCCCTGACTGATTGATGAACCGCTTGCATATATGACTTCGGCGTATTTAGCTGACTCCCGATTAACCGCTGGCAAATATGACTTCCGCGTATTTAGCTGACTGTGCCCAGCTGCTCCGGCACAGTCCCTTTTATAGACCGCGGGGATCCCGTTATTTCCCCTTCTTGCGGACGGCCCGCTTGTGTACAAGGTCCAACTCAGGTCCCGTTAGTTCACAGTGCGTCCTCTTTGTGCTTGTCCAAAGTCCGCACCGTTACCGTTCGACCTCTGTGACCTTGGCCGGCTTGAGTCCAAGGTCCAGCGCGGTACCATTAGTTCACGGTCTCTCCGCTTATTTATTTATCCAAACATTATAACAGTTTTATTCATTTAAAAGTATAACGTAAGTAGATATAAGTAAATATAAGGCCATTTTTTATAGTTAATACATAGCATACATAGCAAAAAAAAATTAGAATTTAATTTTAGTCAACCTAATTTCATTTAATTCTGTTTATCGTTAAGTAATTACGTTAACTATTTTTTTTTGTTTCTTTAATTTTTAAACTATTCAATATTTTATTTCTATTTCCGGTTGATTACTTTAATTGAATTTATTGAATATTTTATTTAATTTGTTTGCTTTCCTAATTCATGTTTTTTTTTTTTTATTTCTTTCTTAAATTTAGGTAATTTTATTTCATTCTTTTTTTTAATTCTGTTGCATTAATTTAATTTCGCAAAACTTGTTTAATGTAACATTCACTTTCTTGTCTTTCACTTTTAATTTTCTCCTGTCAATTCTATAATTTCATCTCCTATGTCTTATAGAGAACCTATAGCCCTGCAAACGCATAGACCATCTAGACAACCTGCTTTTAAGATTCGGCTGTCGCATAAGCCATAGTAAACTAGCATGGTCTGTTATGCGCTCAAATTCTTGGAGCTCCAAATAACACCTAAACTTTTCAATTGCCAACACAGCCGCCAAGCACTCACGTTCGGTAACGCAATAATTGCGTTGTGCCGTGTTTAATTTTTTGGACATAAATGCCACTGGGCGTTCAACATTGTCATGTGAAAGCTGCACTAACAGAGCACCCACCCCACAATCGCTTGCGTCGCAATGTACGAAGAATTTCTTAGAGAAATCCGGGTTTTGAAGAAACGGTGCCGATGTGATTCTTCAAATTTTGGAAAGCAGCCTCCGCTGCGTCTGTCCATAAAAATTTATTTTTAGTTGATAAGACTTCGGCAATCGGGAAGACTAGTTCAGAGAAGTTACTGATGAATCTTCGATACCATCCGACCTAAAAAAAGCTTCTCACTTGTTTGATCGTCTTAGGGGATGGCCATGTTTTTATAGCCTCGACTTTGTTAGGATCAGTCGCGATACCACCATTTCCTATAATGTGTCCCAGATATTCAACTTCTGTAACGCAAAAACGACTTTTAGCCACATTCAAAGTCAAATTAGCCCTACGAAACTGTTCTGTTAATCTGATAAGAATAAACATGTTTGTCAAAGTTTTCTGACACTACACACACATCATCAAGGTAACCAAAAACACATGTTTTCAAGTCTGCAGGGATCAATTCATCGATTTACCGGCACATCGTCTGTGGAGCATTACAGAGACCAAACGGCATCACTGTATATTAATATAGTGGCCGCCCGGGCCCTGTAAAAGCTGTAATGGCTTTAGCCTCATCTGTGAGGGGTATTTGCCAGAATGCATCCTTCAGATCTTATTTGGTTATGATATTGGCTTTGGGAAGCCGAGAAAAAATGCCATCTATATTTGGCAGCGGGTACGCGTCTTTTTCAGTGCACTTTATTATGCGTCGTGTATCTAAGCAAAGGCGTACCTTGCCTGGCTTAATAACGAGCAGATTCTAGTTTTGGGCCATTCCGGCTACGAATGAGCCCTTCTTGGAGTTTTCCGCTCTCTTAAGGCATGTTGGGCATTGCGGTTTATAGAAATCTTTTGCTCCGCAACCATTGCAAAAGATTCTTCGTTCTGTGAGGCACATGTCCTATGCGTGTCCTGGCTGATCACAGTTCCAGCAGACCATAGGTCGTTTGGAAAGTTGCAAAGCCTCTACAGATATAGACTCCGTCTCTGAGGCCGACTGTAAGGACTCTTCAGTCTCCACAGCAGCAACGGCTCTTTTAATGACCCTTGGTGGAATATTGACCTTGCTGGATTGCTTAAAATCCGCATCTTCTGGCAGCATATCACGTTTCTGGACCAGTTGTCGCAAATAAGCAGATAATACTTATCTTAGCTCTGGAATTAAATTTCTTTGTAGCTGCTGAATAAGTCTGTACTCGTCTAAAGGAATAGTTAGTCGAGAAACGATTTTCAAAAACGGATCAAATGGCTCTGCATCTTGCTGCAATCGTGCACAAATTTCTTCCATAAGGACATCATCATCTTTATGGTCCTGATACTGATTTTTTAGTGCTGCACAGAAATCTTCCCATACTACGTCAGGGATCTCTACGGTATCTCCAATACCATTCTCTTGCTCAAGGGAACATGTACGTTTTTGCATAATAGCAAAACCACCGTTTAGGCTATCTATGGTCAATGCTCTTACTCTGTATAAAAACTCCTGAACTGTAGGGCCATTAACTGTTCCGTTATATTTTTTCCCCAACCCTGAATGATCTGGGTTACTTTCTCTGGACTCAACATTGTGTTCGAGCGCGTGTCACTCGGCCTTGCCGAAGCTGCACTAATGTGAGACACACGGGGAGATGGAAGTTGCCGAGCAATACTAGGAGAATGTAAGCCGTTTGATAGGCTTAAGTTGTCAAATTTGGATTGTATAATATGTTCGATATAATGATATGATATAATCTATTTCTCTAAAATGATATGCAGGCGGATCAGAAATTCGCGGCTGATAGCGAATATTTCTATTTCGACCTCCACCACCCCTAGGCTGTCGACCTTGGGTGGATCGTGAATTATTTGATGCCTGAATTTGTTGGCTTTGTGACTCATTTAAGTCAGTTGCCCCGTCTCCTCTTCTACTTGATAATTTAGGATTACCCCAGAATCGGGATTTCTTTTACTTCGTGTGTTATATACTTTTGGAATAGCCCCTTCACAAGTGCTTGCTATAGTTGTGCTGAGTAATGCAAGTCCTGTATTACACCAGGTGCTTTGCACCGAGCTGAACTTATCACATTAGGCCGATTTTCTCTGCTGAATACTCCAACAATAAAAACTTATTTGATGGTCAATAGACAACGACTAATCACATTCTAGTGACTTCGGTATCTTCATTAAAAAGTTCGATTCAGTATTGAAATTTCTCTTCATTATTGTGAATGTGTTAGTCTATTTGTAAGTTTTCTTCCTTAATAGGAAATTTAGTGAAAAAGAGAGCCATATTTATTGTGTAAGAAATATTAATATGCTCTATTTTATAATCCCAATGTGAATTAATTTCCAGAATTTACTTTAAAATTAATAATTATTTCCGATCACCGTGCAATTGCAGGTCCGTCGGATATTCTCTGAGACACGGTTCTTACGAATATAGTTCCAGACAGAACTCAATGCAAATAAAACGGATATAATTTACCGACAACTAATTTAAACATCTCGGAACTTAAGAGTGGTCGAATTTTTTCGGTCATTGTTAACAGTCTATTATCCGACGTTAACTTGCGATTTAACAAACTCGGTATAAATAAAGGCTTGATGGATTTCGCCTTTTAGTTAAATGTACCTAGTAGTTTCTGCGTGGCCCTACACGTTGGTCTTTCATAGTAGATTGAATGGTAAAATCTTCGCTAAATTGTTGGCCGTTGGACCCTGGTTGCAGCCAGCTTACAGTCGGCATTGGGGGGTTCGTTGGCCAAATAATAAAGCCCTCACTCGATCAGAAAGCCACATTGAATTTATTTTATAGTCCCGTGCCTATTACATAGATGAGTAAGATGTATAATTAATGCAAAAAAAAAAAATTAATAGAAAGAACGAACGGCATGTTGCCGCTATGCCAGTATATCTAATGGAAGGTTACACTGATGGTATAGTAACCCGCCTCTGTACCCAGTGGTAAATCCCTAATTTATGTGTTACCCTTTCATCATACTTTTCGCCTTTTCACACAAGGAAAACTATATTTATTTATCCAAACAATATAACAATTTTATTCATTTAATAATAAGATAAAATATAGTATATAAGGCCATGTTTTATAGTTGATACATGGCATACATAGCAAAAAAAATTAGAATTTGATTTTAGTCAACTTAATTTCATTTAATTCTGCTTATCGTTAAGTAATTACGTTAACTATAATTTATGTGTTACTTTTTTTTTTGTGTGTTTTTAATTTTTAAACTATTTAATATTTTATTTCCATTTCCGGTTTCGGTTGCTAACTTTAATTGAATTTATTTAATATTTTATTTAATTTGTTTTCTTTCCTAATTCATGTTTTTTTTTTCTTATTTCTTTCTTAAATTTCGGTAATTTTATTTCATTCTATCTTTAGATTCTGTTTCATTAATTTAATTTCACTAAACTTTTGTTTAATGTAACATTCACTTTCTTGTCTATCACTTTTAATTTTTTTCTGTCAATTCTTAATTTTCCTTTATGTAGGTAGGGATGGTGCAATTTATAGGGTGTTAAGTATGAATGTATTTGTTGATATAAGTTAACTACAAAATTGCACAACCTAACTTAGCTCGCTACCTTGTAATAAAAAGCTCATCTAGCGTCTGGATAACTTCCTCACCAAGGCGCGTGCAACCTAAATTCCCCTTCCACTGCATCTGCAGCGATCACGCCATCCGCTGCTGACCATTTGCCAAAACTTCTCACTCAGCAGTTTCTTGTAGCTGCAGCTTTGTCGCCGCTACAACTGTCGCCGACGCCGCCGCAGCCAACTCAGATTAGCTTAGGGATAGCATTGATCTAAGTAATCGGTCACAATCTTACATCTAAATAAAGAACACCGAAATTTCTTTGAAGTGTTTAATTTATAAAGTATTAACTGGCGCCCGAACAGGGGTTTGCGTAGTGGCCAAATCGCGGTTAAATTCGAAAAAGTGACTCCGGTACATTAAATTGGTCGTTGTGAATTTGATCGCAGCAATTTTAAATTTAAATATTTGAATTGCACATCGGCGAACCGCAAGCTTTGTTGACCAGTTCGCAGAGCACTTTCACGGAGTATGGACAACGGGCCCCAGTAGGACCACCAAAAAGGAACACCTCCTACCCATCAGGAAAGGCGGCCGCAGCAGCAGTAATAGTTAATGAATAAGAAAAAGTTAAACACAAAACACATCAAAGAAAAAGAAATTGAATTATGCTAAAGAAAAAAAAAATTTTTTTGTATCCCCACACATTTACATTTATATAATTCTAACATTTCTTCAAGTAAAGTTGAACACTTATGCCGACACCGAATATTATTAACTCTTCAATTTTATTATTTTTTGAATTTAACAATTTACAAATTTTTAATTTTTTTTTTAAATAACACCTTTAAAAAAAAAAAAAATGCAATACCTCACAAAAAAAAAAGTTTTTTTTTTACTTTTTCAATTTGACCAGAAATAGGGTTAATGGCGAACCAAAATAATTTATTAAGACCTCCCGTATTAAACCCAGAACAAATAATAGACCAGCAGAATAGAGTACCACAAGAAACTGGAAACATGGAAGAATTAGTAGGGCAGCTGATCGCGCAGCAATTACCGAGGTTGCTGCAGCAACTTAATAATAGTAATACAACTGACTTTGCAAATGAAACGCGGCAGGTCATAGCAAGGAGCATCGTAATAATCTGGCCGATCTAGACCGAGTGCCAGATATTGTTAAATGCATCAGGGAATTCTCGGGAAATCCCGCTGAATTCAGCTCCTGGAAGAAGGGAATCGATATGATTTTGGAGACATATAGCAGCTATAAGGGAACTCTAAAATATTTTGCTATTCTGCACACAATACGTCTTAAAATAATAGGACACGCTGACAGTGCCCTAGAATCATAAAACGTACCCCTTAACTGGGAAGCTATTTCTAGGTGTTTGACCTTACATTTCGTGGATAAACGAGACTTGGGAACACTCGAGTATCAAATGATTACAATAATACAAGGTAGCCATCAGTCTGTGGAAGAATTTTACCAGGTTGTTTATAAACACCTACCTTTAATTCTGAACAAAATTGGTTCTTTGGGTCTAAGCAGAGAAGCGGAAATGGTCATGACAAAATCTCACAGAGATAAAGCTCTGGATACTTTTGTCCGAGGACTGCGAGGTCACTTATCTCGTTTACTTGGGATTAAGGAACCCACAGATCTCCCAACTGCGCTCCATCTGTGCTTAAAACTGGAAAACCAATCATTCCGTACTAACTATGCGACTAGTAGAATTCAAAACAACAATAACCAATTTCGAATTATTGACCAACGACAAACAAACCTAAGACCTACGCCAGCTCCACGTACCATAATGGCGTCGAACAATCTACATTATCGGTAACCGCCACCAGTTCCTCCACGGAACCTACCACAAAAAAACCAAATCAATATGCCTAGATACAATAATCCTAATTACGGACAACAACAAGCACCCAATATGTTCGTACAAAATTATAAGCAATTCGGGTACCAATTTTCCTCAAGGCAGAATCCTAATCTGCAATTTCGGCAAGCTCAATATGTTAATCCGTTGCGCCCAACAGCGCCTAAGCCAATGCCACGACCAGAACCAATGGAAGTTGATCCCAGTATTCAAACTAGAATGGTAAATTATATCAACAGACCACAGTTTGAAATTTGCAAAAGACCACCACCACCACAGACAAACGAAGTGGATAAACGTCTAAGAAGTTGTAATATCCAAAAAAATAACGATGATCAACCAGTGCAGATGACAGCCGAAGCATATGCTAACTGATTACGGACAAGCAAAAGCCGACCATGAAGCACGGGAATGCTATGACCAAACTTTAGAGGACTACATTGATCAATATGACGGGACCGAAGTCGAAAATAACTATGACTACTCAGACTTGAATTTTTTAGAATAAAAGAGTCCTCACTTCCCTATTTTGAATGTAAGGTGAGGAGTGGTCAAATATTAAAAATACCTATTGACACCGGATCAAACAGAAATTACATTAAACCCGACCTATTAACAAATCCCATACCCAATAAAACCAAGTTTAATGCTGTCACTGTTGGGGGCAGTATTATCATAAATATCATCATAAAATAGCCAACCTTTTCAATCATCCGGATATAAATATACAATTTTTTCTACTACCCTCCCTGACATCCTTCGATGCTATTTTAGGAAATGATAGCCTTAAGGATTTAGGGGCAGAAATAAAAATCAGTAAAAACCTAATGACAACCAAATATGGAATTAATGTGCCGATCAAAGAAAAAAAATATGAAGCAGTCAATAGCATTATCCCAAGAACAGACCATTTAACCGATAAACAAAGAAAAGACTTGGACCAACTAGTAAGAAAGTATGCGACACTATTTGCTAAAACAGACGAAAGACTTACATACTCCACAAATGTGAAGGCAGAGATCAGAACAAATACAGACACACCAGTGTTTTCCAAATTTTACCAATAAACTGAATAATTCGTCCATCCCGATCACCATACAATTCACCAGTGTGGGTTGTTCCAAAAAAAACAGACGCATCAGGTAAAAAGAAATATCGTATTGTCATCGATTATAGGAAACTTAACAAGGTGACTATAGCGGATAAATACCCCTTAGCCGATATAAACGAGGTACTGGCCCAACTTGGAAATAACAAAATTTTCTCAGTTTTAGACCTTAAAAGTGGGTTTCATCAAATTCCACTTAAGGAATCTGATATAGAAAAAACAGCCTTCTCCGTAAATAACGGAAAATATGAGTTTTTACGACTCCCATTCGGATTGAAAAATGCGCCTTCAATATTTCAACGCGCGCTCGATGATATACTTCATGAACATATTGGCAAAATATGTTACATTTATATTGACGATATTATTATCTTTAGTGAAGATAGGGAATCGCACACCCAAAATCTCGAAAAAATTTTCAGAACCTTGCAAGAAGCTAACATGAAATGCCAGTTAGACAAATGCGAGTTCTTCAAACCCAGAGTAGAATTCTTGGGTTTTGACATATCACAAAAAGGCATCGAGACAAATCCGAATAAAGTGTTGGCCATAGCCAATTATCCTCAGCCTAAAACGCTGAAAGAACTACGAGCATTTCTTGGCTTAGCTAGTTATTACAGAAAATTCGTTAAAGATTTCGCTAAGATGGCAAAACCACTTAGCTCCCTTTTAAGATTTTAAGAGGGGAAGATGGACGTGTGTCCAAGAGAGAGTCTGCAAAGAAATTAATCGACCTTAATCAAGAAGCGTTAGAAGCATTTAACAGACTAAAGAACGTAAAAGAATGTATAAAGAATGTATCTAAAGAAGTAATACTACAATACCCTGACTATAATAAAGAATTTCAGCTAACCACGGGCGCATCCAATTACGCAATAGGGGCGGTTTTATTACAGAATGACAAGCCAATCGCTTTCTGGTCCAGATCACTTTCAACCACAGAAGAGAATTACGCAACAAACGAGAAAGAAATGCTAGCGATAATATGGGCATTAAAAAAATTCAAAAATTACCTTTACGGAAAAGCAAAGGTGAACATTTTCAGTGACCACGAGCCCTTAACGATTCTCTTAGTAACTGGAATGGAAACGGTAGAGTAAAAAGGTGGAAAAACTATATCGAAGAATACAATCATGAATTACTTTACAGACCCGGTAAAGAAAATGTTGTAGCCGACGCGTTGTCCAGGATCAATGAAATAAATTCGGTTACTACTCAGCATAGTTCAGAAAGTTCTGGAGAATATCTGATTCCGAGTATTGAGGTACCTATAAATGCGTTTAAAAATCAAATCTTTATAAAAATAGGGACTGACACAGACTACAATTTCAGCATACCGCATCCCACATTTCACAGACACACCATAAGCCAACCAGAGTACGATAGTGAAACACTTGTTAAAATACTAAAAAAATATCTTAATCCATCAGTTATAAACGGAATCTTTTCTGAAGAAAAAATAATGGGAGAAATACAGAAAATCTACCCTCAACACTTTAGAAACGTTAAATCGAGATTTACATCTTTAATTGTCAAAGACCTCGCAACAGAAGCAGAACAGGAGGAAATAATCCTCCAAATTCATAATAGAGCTCATCGAAATACCCTAGAAAACAAGCAGCAACTATCAGACAAATTTTACTTTCCCAAGATAAAACAGAAAATAGCGGCTCTAACAAAACAGTGCAGAGTTTGTAAAGAAGAAAAATATGATAGACATCCCACTAATCCCGAAATATCTAAAACACCTATCCCTAAATATCCAGGACAGATAATACACATAGATATCTATTCGACGGAAAAGAAATTAGTTCTAACTGCCATAGATAAATTTTCCAGATTTGCACAGGGCAATATAATAAAATAAAAAGCCATCGAAGACATTAAAAAACCATTTTATGATATTTTATTCTATTATGGTGTGCCACAGTAGGTTGTAATGTATAACGAAAAATCCCTTAATTCCGCTACAATAACTTTTATACTCAGATACCAGTTAGGTATTAAAATCTTTAAGGCCCCACCTTACAAAAGTTCCGTAAATGGACAGGTCGAGAGGTTTCACTCGACCTTGTCAGAAATTATGCGCTGCCTAAAAACTAAACAAGGACATAAATCATTCGAAGAATTAATCGATAGAGCTTTCTACGAATACAATTATACCGTTCACTCAGTAACGCGAAAAAGACCACTGGACGTATTCTTTAAATAAAATATTACTACAAATCCCGAACAATTTGAAAAAAGTAGACAAGATAATATAGACAAAATCGAACAAAAACAATTAAAGGACCTAGAAACTCACAATAAGACAAGGAAAGAAATAAAAAGCTATTTACCAGGACAAGAAATTTTCGTAAAAAAGAATACAAGGCTAGGGTCTAAGCTAACTGCTAGATTTCAAAAAGAAACAGTAAAAGAGGATAGGAAAACAACAATTCTTACAGAATCGGGAAAAATAGTTCACAAAAGTAATATAAGAAATTCATAATTTTTCAGGTTATTATTATTACTAGGGAGCCTGACCACAACAGATGGATTCGTAGAAGTAACCAATTATACTGATGCCCAAACAATTTCTATCTACCAAGGGATAGGAAAAATAAGAACCTCCACCATAAAAATAGTCCATATAATTGATCTTAATTTCATAGAAAATACACTTGACAAATTATCCTATTACATTGAAAATGAATTAAAAACTAACAGTTTGTACCCTACACTACACCATGAAATAACTCAAACATTCACTGCATACCACACTATTACTTCAAATTTTAATACACGTCATACTAGATCTATTAATTGGATCGGTTCGGCCTGGAAGTACGTGGCAAGAAGCCCTGATTACGATGACTTAGTTACAATAGAACAAACACTTCACAATATAATATCAAATAACAACGAAGAGGTTATAATCAATAGGCAACTTGAGCAAAGACTTAAAAAAATAACAAAAATAACAAACGACCTTACAAATTCAATAAAAAAGGACAGTTTCCTAAGTAATGAAATAGCGATATGCTTACAAAACCAGGCTAGGCTTATAAAGGAAGAAATCAATAATGTTAAATATGCAACACAATGGGCAAGATTGAATATAGTAAATACATTGCTTTTAAGTAAAGAAGAGTTAAAACAAGTTGATGAAATATTCATATTCGGTAAATTGTCAATTGAAGAGATGCTGGAATTTTCAGATGTATCGATTTTCCATAATAAAACTACACTCATTTATATTGTAAAAGTACCCAAAATTGAAGAATGAAATTATCAGAATATAATACTAAAACTTGTTATAAAAAATAATGTCATAGTGCATCTAACAAAAATGAAATTTTCCTTTTTGATAAAGAACTATACGGAATACAAAAAGATTGTAAAACATTTAATAACATAAAAATATGTAATAAGAACCAAATTGTTAGTTTAAGTAAAACATATTGTATCCCCAAACTAGTTCAGGGCAAGAAAGCAGCATGCAACTTTAGCAACGCTGACCATATAAACAAGATAAAAAGAGTTGGCGACGCCATAATAATACGTAACAATTTCAACGCAACAATCACTTGGAAATACACCAATACCCAGTTAATGGGCACATACTTAATTCATTTCTCAAACGACACTGTGTTTGTAAATGGCAAGGAGTTTGAAAATATAGAAGTAACTGTAATGAAACCCGGAACCCCAATCATCCAAATAACGCCAGCAGAAGTTGAACGTCTAAAAATTCTATCACTTGAAGCACTAGAGGCACTCCACATCAACAACACTGAACATCTAAATCACCTAAATGTTCAAACCACAATAAATCACCCTCATCTCGCTATTTGGACTGGTTTTATTAATCAGTTGGATATTTCACGCCTTCGGTCGAAAAAAGAAGAATATTATACTACAGATGGCCCCTAGTTCGCAGATCAAGCATCTTGACAAGGGAATAAACCTAAGGAGGTACAAAAACTTCATTTGATCCACAAATACATTTCAACAACATTCCATATTTCTGATGACTGGTTGAGGACAAGCTGAAATTAAGGAGAGAGGAGTTAACTACAAAATTGCACAACCTAACTTAGCTCGCTACCTTGTAATAAAAAGCTGATCTAGCGTCTGGATAACTTCCTCACCAAGGCGCGTGCAACCTAAATTCCCATTCCACTGCCTCTGCAGCGATCACGCCATCCGCTGCTGACCATTTGCCAAAACTTCTCACTCAGCAGTTTCTTGTAGCTGCAGCTTTGTCGCCGCTACAACTGTCGTCGACGCCGCCGCAGCCAACTCAGCTTAGCTTAGGGATAGCATTGATCTAAGTAATCAGTCACAATCTTACATCTAAATAAAGAACACCGAAGTTACTTTAAAGTGTTTAATTTGTAAAGTATTAACTTATATGTTCATATAAGCAGGTGTAAATAAAAAGAAAATAATAAGTTCACTTACCCAAATCGATTCTATAGGCCCAGAGGTATTGTTGTTGGGATTTAATTATCCTAATTTAATTAATTAAAAAATTTACACTTGTGCACATATACTTTATATATACCCATGTAAGGTATATTACCAAATATAATGCCTTGCCTCCTACAAAATAATAACTAAAAAATATAATGAGTGGCAGTCGCCGACAAAAATTAGCAGTTTCAGAACTAAAAATAATAATAATCAACAAAAAAATGAATAGAAATGAAAATCAAAAGTATGAACATTTAAATTAAAGGCCGGTTAAATTTATTATTTGTTTGCTTCCTTCTTGTTCTCATTTGCTCATGTTAAAACTACTTCTGGGTTTCTTTATTCCTTTTTTTTCTGCATTCGATTTTTTTTTTTAATTTTGTTAAATGCTAATTAATTTATAATTTGGAACTGGGTACTGGGAACTTGGAACTGGGAACTGGGAACATGTATGTGTATTGTAATATGTAAGTTGGGCAATAATATTTATGGATGTTGCATTTTTGATAAGTTCTTTAATTATAGTTGCTCTGCAGGTGCACTGGTATATAGTTGTATATGCGTGGGTGTATATTTATGTAGAGTATCGATTTAAGTGTAAGATGTAGATGTAGAGTATAGATGTAGAGGTTATATTTCTTTTTTCCTTCTCCCCGTTTTGGCAGGGCGAGTCCGCGAGCTTATGCGTTCGCTGCTCGCCAAACATAAGCGTTTTTTTTTTCGGGCTGTACATTACACGCTCCGGGCTATTCTCCGAAGCCGGTTTCTCGCATCTACCGGTTGGTTGCCTTGCCACGTGCTGCCATTTCTAAAGTTTGATTTCGCGCTGCCTCTCCTGGTACGGTACACACAACTTCCCGATGCGGAATGTGGCGGTACAGTCGGCCAGCCTCCTCCAGATAGTCCGGGTATTTCTGTGGCTCCTGCTGCACTTTCCTACGCATCCCTTCCGTCCACATGCATCCCTACTGCGCGTCTTGGCGTCCTTCGTCCTCCGTTCTTACCCTGCGGCCCGCTTCCTGTAGCGGTTGCCTTGACAGGGCGTCCGCGACGACGTTCAACTGGCCCTTCCTATACGAGATTTCGAAGTCATACTGTTGAAGTTCCAGTGCCCATCTTGCGATTCTTCCGGACGGGCTCTCGATGCTATTCAGCCATTTCAAGGCCATGTGATCCGTTATCACTTTAAAATGGTAGCCCTCCAGGTACGGTCTTAATTTCCTAACGGCCCATACTATCGCTAAACACTCTTTTTCCGTTGCAGAATAATTTCTTTCCGCTCCGTTCAGCGTTCTACTGGAGTAGGATATCACCTCCTCGCCATGGTCGGAATGTTGTGTGAGGATAGCGCCAAGCCCATAGTAGCTGGCGTCTGTCTGCAACACGAACGTCTTCGAGAAATCCGGGCATACAAGGATTAGGAATAAAGAACCCCAGAAGTAGTTTTAACATGAGCAAATCCTTTTTGGTGAGCGTTCGTCCACTCCTTGCCTGCTTCTTGAGGAGTTGTACCAGCGTGGTTGTATCAGTGGTTTTACCAGCGTCGCAAAATCGGGTACAAAACGTCTGTACCATGACGCCACTCCCAGGTACTGCCTCAGCTCCTTCACGTTTCCTGGGGGCTTCAGCTGCGCTATTGCCGCCACCTTTTCCGGGTCCGTCTCAATAGTTCGCCGTCCGCAGCCTCCGCAAAACTTCATTCAAGTTACGCATATGCTCTTGTAGCGTCCGTCCAATCACTATGATATCGTCCTGATAAGCGTGCGGCATCGTCACGGGACCTATCACCCGGTCCAACGCCCGCTGGAACGTTGCCGACGCCGAGTGCAGTTAGAATGGCATTACTTTGCACTGAAACAGGCCCTTTCCCGGCACCGTAAATGCCGTATATTGCCGGCTTCCCGCCTCCAACGGTATCTGCCAGTATGCGTCCTTCATGTCCAGGCTGCTTATGTACTTCGACTCCCTTATATGGTCCAGTATGTAGTTTATCATTGGCATTGGGTACGCGTTTTTCACGGACCTTGAGTTTATCTGGCGAAAATCCACACACAACCTCCATTGACCCGCCTTCTTCTTCACCATCACTATTGGTGAGCTGTATGGCCTCCTTGTCGGCTCGATGCATCGTTTGTGCAACAATTCGTCGACCTTGGCGTTGATTTCCACCTGCATCTTCGGGTTCTTCGGGTTGTAACCCTGCCTGACCGGTTGATCGCCTTTCATTGTTATTTTGTGGACCGCTACCGTTGATGTCCTTTGACAGTCTCTTGTGGGGCCTGCTTTTAACCGCCGGATCCGCTGGTATCGTGACGCTCCCACTCTCGTTAGGAAACCCCATCCCAGCACTAGAGCGTCGATTATGTTGTGGAGGATCAGCAGCTGCATCCGTACGATCCACTCTCCGAGTCCTATATCCACCTCGATCAGCGATGTGACCTCCTCATACCGTCCAACCTATCCGCCAGCTCTTCGCTGATGAAACTAGCCGTGGCTCCGGTGTCTATCGTGGCCTTAACTTCCACTCCATCTATGAGCACTGTGGCGGACAGTTGCCTTTCCTCCGCCTTCAGTTTGCCCATTCATTTTGAGGGGTGGTACCTTGCGCACCCTGGTTGCCCCTCTGTGGCTGGGGTCGCATGGCGTTTCCGGATCACGGTCCTCGGGCCGATACTCCCTCAAATCCAGCAAAACCTGATAGGACGGTTCCGGCATTCCCGCGTCCAGTGATCCTGGCTTCCGCACTTATGGCATGCTTGCGCCGGGTTTAATACAAACCCCCGCCGCACCGAGTCCGGCCCCCGTCCGTTGGTGTCGTGCCTCGACGGACCCGTGGTGTCCTCCTGGCACCTCCTGCACACCGCGTTCTGCTCCCTTCTTGGGAAATCCCGCTGGTGGCGAGGCCTGTGAGTCCGCTCCAACTCGAACCGTTCCCTTTGGATGTCCAGCTCTTCGAACTCGTCGGCCAGGGCCATCAGGGCGTCCGGGTTCCGGCACTCGTACGGGCGAACAAACATGCGCAGGGCTGGGGTGCTGTTTTCCTTTACCCGCTCCAGTGTCTCTCTCTGCGACAACCCCGCCAGCTTCGCCATTAAACCTCTGGGCAGGAAAAATTCCTGGAAGCTCTGGATGAATTCTGCCCATGTCTGTTGTTGTCATTGAACCACTTTAAGGCCCTGCCCTTGAGCAGCTCTGGCATCGCTCGTGCAATCTGGTTGATGTCCAGCCCATACGTCATTGCTGACCACTCCACCTGCTCCAGGAATTACAACGGCTTTTCGTGATTTTGCGTTTGTGGTATCCCGACGATCCCGGCTGGCCTCCCGACTCTCTCTCCTCGAACGGCTGTTTTCCCGCCGTTCATGACTACCCTCTGCCTTTCGGATCTGCCTCCGCTGGCCTCCATCATGCTGGTGAAATCGAGGCTCCTCATCAGGCCCTCAACGCCGGTGACTTTCACCGGCCCCCAGTACGGCGACCGTTTCGGGTTCGTCTACCGTCTGTTCGATGAACTCAGACAGCGTCTTCCGCATTTCCTCGACCAAGCACTCTAGCTTGATCCCTAGAGCGCTCGCTATGGCGGGAAAATCATCCTTTTTCAGGATGTACAGCCACGACTTCCCCATCTTATTCTCTGTTCTTTTGGCCAGGACAATCACGTTTGGGCGCCAGATGTAACGAACTGTTTTTCTTCAGTTTTGCTCGCTACGAATTACAACGGCTAGCTCATAAAGTTTGTGTGTTCGTCCCACCAAATTTATGATTTGATTGATTGCCCGCCCAAAAAAAAGACATAGTTTAGGTTGTAATAGCTTTATTGCAGATTTCCTCAATGACAGATTCCTGGCTCTCGCCGTTCTTCTGCGCGGTGTCGCTCTCCCGTTGTCCTTCCTTTGCGTCACCACCGTGTCGGCTGGAATGGGGCTTAGGATGTTATGGTGGGAAGGTGTATCGTCCGTGAGTCCGGACCACCTTGACCGACCAATGACTCCACTGACCCTCCTGATCGCGCCTACTTTCTTGGTTACCTGCGCCGCTCGCGTTCTCACTGCAAATTCACTTGTTCCGGGTACAGCACCTTGCGAACTCTCGCGTATTCTCCCTGACTGATTGTCGATTAACCGCTCGCACCTCCGCGTATGTAGCTGACTGTCTCGAGCTGTGCCTTCGCATTCCCTTTTATAGGCCGCGGGGTTCCCGTTATTTCCCCCTTTTGCGCACGGCCCGCTTGGGTACAAGATCCAACCCAGGTCCCGTTAGTTCACGGTGCGTCCTCTTTGTGCTTGTCCGCACCGTTACCGTTTGACCTCTGTTCCCTTGGCCGGCTTGAGTCCAAGGTCCAGTGCGGTACCGTTATTTCACGGTCTCCGCTTTGCTCGGGTCCAAGGTCCATTATTTCCCGTTTGACCTGGTTGCCCTTGCCTCCTTTTACATTCTAGCCTTCTTCGCTGTTGCTAGACAGCTATTATGCACCTCGATTTGTGGGGAGTTTTAAGACTCCTCACAGCCCACTTGATGAAAATGATCGAGCAGAAATACAGAAAAAACTTGAGACACACTCCCATGACACAGTAAAGTTACATGAACTTAATGACGCTATACGATTGATAAACGACGGAATGAAGGAGATACAAAAATAGGAAAATGAGGACAACATCGTTAACACCCTTTTACACGAACTTATGCAGTTTACAGAATACATAGATGGCCTGAAAATGGGGATGCAGCTTTCCAGACTCGCACTGTTTAACCTTAAATTACTAAACTACGACAAGCTTGAGAGTGTAAACAGTCAAAATATTTTGAACATTAAAACATCCACTTGGATCAATTACAATGATAAACAATTATTAAACAATTATTACAAATTAACTTTTCATTAATAAACACAATCAAAATAATCCCTTACCCAGATTCTAACGGCTATCAGTTAGAATACACAGACACACAATCATATTTTGAAAAAGAAAATAAAGAAATAAACAATGAGTGTGTCACCAATTTCATTAAACATTTAAAACAAATTTGTAATTTTAAATAAGTTCATACAAATGAAATAATAAAACACAAACACAAATTATAACCCGGAATTTAACCCATACAAGTCTCAAACAAAATTGCCAAAGTCCAATTAATAATATAAAAATAGAAGGAAACAAAATGATAAGAGTGATCAATGTAAATTAGAAATCAATAGTATAATTTTAAGTAAAAATCTCTTAAAACCAGAAATAGATTTGACACCATTATACACACCACTTACCATAACAAAAATAAAAACTGTAAAACACAACGACATTGATAAAATGATTTCACAAAACAATGTTACACTTTACATATTATTGACTATTGTCATCATTACACTTATTTTATTATACCTATATTTAAAATACGTATCGTTTAACCCATTCATGATGTTGTACGCAACATTAGATTTAAGAAAAGATCAAAATCAAAACACACCACAACAAATAGATGTTGAAGAAGCTTCATTACCCGTACTATATCCATCATTCCCAGCCCAAGTATAGGCTTCTCTTTAAGGGAAGGGTAGTGACGCATTTGCGTCACCCAAACCGGCCAATTTCATTAATTCCATAAACAATAAAGAACTTCCTGTACTGTATGCCCACTGCTCAGTATACGTATTGATAAACAAATCCTTTGGCAACGATAAACAAATTCTTGGGCAGCGGCACTTAGCCATTTATGTAAACAAATCCCTAAGCCTAACCTAAGCAGTTTTGCCTGCACTTTTGCACTTTCTGAGGCTTCTCCTCAACTTAAGAATCCAAGAGCAATGCTCTCCCTAAGTATCCAAGAGCAACGCTCTCTCAAAATACACTAACATATTTCTTAAGCACAGAGGCTTCTCCTCAATATCACTTACATTTAATTTTCAGTCTTAAGTTGAACACTGAAGAATAAAGATCATAATTCAACTCGATTTGCACTTTCTTTTATTTAACAAAACTTCGGTTTCAGCGTTGGTCTTAGTTACTAAAACGGTCCATTTTATAGACTCAATAGCAAATAATAATGTAACTATATGTCATGGATTTCTAATTAATAAACAATAAACAATTGCTTCATGTATTGACATTAATTCTAAATACGCCTTCCTGATAGAAGTAAACAGTAGAGACTGGCTTTAAGCTAAAAGAGCTATTTTACATATATTCAGCGACATAAAACCGTCAATGAAAAATTAATATTAATATCAAGCGAAAATGAACCCGAAAACCAATTCACAAAATTCGAGAAAATACTTTACGTATACAATCACAAAACAAAACACAAAACAACTGGTCGAACACCAGCAGACAATTTAATTTTTGCACACCTTCCCTAACACACAACAAAATAAAGTAAACAAAATTAACAAACTCAATGAAACTAGACAAGACTTCAGTATAGACAGCAATTTCAGAGAATCTCCTCTATTTAGATCAAAAAAGACTAACCCATTCAAAAGGACAGGAAATTTTAGACAAATAGACGACAAACATTTTGAAGAAACAAATAGAGGTAGAAAAATAATACACTTGTAGTGTACGTAGTTCGACAGATTTTTAACTAGTTGGTCTTTTTATAGTGGGTGGTAATTACTAATAAAGAGGACCTTGTACTTCCTTCGTTAGGGATGCGCACTCTTGCTATGCTCGGGTCTAGCTCGCCGTAGGTCGGGGTTCTTTTAGCTTAGGATAGTACGAAACGCTACTACATTTTAATAAGTGCGTCTTACTCATAAACAATATTCAAAACTGGACTATCGATTAATAAAAGAAATGGCTTTATATTGATACTACTGATACACGCCGACACGTGTGAAGATAAGCTACAGATTCTGATAAGTATTGTGAATTTTGGATGTTAGTAATTCCCTAAGTCTTTACCCTCCCTACCGTGACAATGCTAGTTAAAATATTTACATTGTCCCTTGGTCAAGTTCAAAATAACTCTACCACATATTTAAGAAAGTGTTCAACATAAGTACTTGACAAACCAATAAATCTATTTATTCACAATTCATTCTTTTCCAATACATCTTCGATCATAATTCCATTCATATAAATTTAGTTTAGTAAGCGGTTCCATTAAATCTCTTTTACAAACTAACAAATTTTAATCTACGCATAATTATCCTAGTCATTCTCTAACTCTTCATTTTTGTTTATATTTAGCGAGTAAAATAAAGTATAATGCAAATAGTCATAAGTAATTGAATATAAGATTAGCAAATATAGTTATATAATCTTTAGTCAAATGCAGATCTTATTTTATTTAGACGTTTGAGTGGCATTTTGGTAATTCATAATAATGTTTTTTATCATTGCTGTTTGGTAGTACTCACGACCTTTAATATCGGCTGTAGAGCAACCAAATGCTCTTATATAGGCCTGGCCTTCCTTACGCCTTGGGGTCGAATCTCCTTGCCATTTTCACACAAATCGCACACGGATATTTATTGAAATATCCCACTCTTGTTTTTATGCGATTGGATATATATAACTAAATTATATTTTCACGTGTATGTGCAGTTTAAATGGGCAGCGTCAAAAATTGTGAGCGTTCGCCACGAGGTTTAATCCGATAATCAATTAAGCTCTGGGAAGCTGCATGCCGGTGGTCGCTGCTATAGCTTTTCTTTTCCTAACTGTACAATCGTACGATCATATTCTGTCCTGATTGGTCTAAGACAATTCTCTCACTTTTTGTTTTACACAAAAGCTGCTATAATTTAGGGCGAAGAGTTATTGCAGTTTAAAGCTAAGTTGGTCACTACACACTATAAATCTAAGTTTAAAAAGAAAAAGAAAATTAATAAATGTAAATATAATAACGATAATTCCAGGCCTACTCCCGAGCATGATACTCATGCTATGCCTCCTATTGACAATTAGCACACAATACTTAGAAGTAACCCCTATCCAGGCCAAAAACTGTTACCTAATCTTTCAAACCGGATCAATAGATTTACCAATAAACTATCACTACTATCACTACAATATCACTACTTATCTGTTAAAAAACTAAAAACCGAAAATACTTACGAAGAACTTATCAATCAAGCTAAAATCTTCGAAACTACCACAAATTCAGTATCTAACAGAAAAACTTAAAAGAGAAATGAACGGTTTAAGAATTGCAAAACTGCGCGGTTCTGCTGACTTCCGATTAACCGCTCGCACATATGACTTACGCGTATTTAGCTGACTGTGCCCAGCTGCGCCTGCACAGTCCCTTTTGTAGACCGCGGGGAACCCGTTATTTCCCCCTTTTTCGCACGGCCCGCTTGGGTACAAGGTCCAACTCAGGTCCCGTTAGTTCACAGTGCGTTCTCTTTGTGCTTGTCCAAAGTCCGTACCGTTACCGTTCGACCTCTGTGCCCTTGGCCGGCTTGAGTCCAAGGTCCAGCGCGGTACCGTTAGTTCACGGTCTCTCCGCTTATTTATTTATCCAAACATTATAACAATTTTATTCATTTAAAAGTATAAAATATAGTATATAAGGCCATGTTTTATAGTTAATACATAGCAAAAAAAATTAGAATTTAATTTTAGTCAACCTAATTTCATTTAATTCTGTTTATCGTTAAGTAATTACGTTAACTATAAGTTATGTGTTCCCTTTTTTATTTGTGTGTTTTTAATTTTTAAACTATTTAATATTTTATTTCCATTTCCGGTTGCTTACTTTAATTGAATTTATTGAATATTTTATTAAATTTGTTTGCTTTCCTAATTCATGGTTTTTTTTCTTATTTCTTTCTTAAATTTCCGTAATTTTATTTCATTCTATCTTTTAATTCTGTTTCATTAATTTAATTTCGCTAAACTTTTGTTTAATGTAACATTCACTTTCTTGTCTTTCACTTTTAATTTTCTCCTGTCAATTCTTTATGTAGGTAGGGATGGTGTATAAGTTAACAACGGACTCCCAGATTAGCATCAGCAGGCCTATTTTTATTCCTCCTATTGCTATTAATCATTTTATTACCCATAATTTATTAATATTAAGCATTTAATATTATAATTATTACTCCACTCATGTATGGTCCACCCCAAATTGGGTCCACCCTAATTGGGCCGAGAGCTGAGCCAACATATTGCGCCCTTATGGGCCGTGGCTTTGTCCCATTGGCTAGCAGCGATCATATGACTTCTGCAAAATGCGCTTGGTCAGCGGTCTGCCACGGGTATCCGGTCATGCATGAGCTTTTGTTAGTTCTTAAGTTCAGTTCTGATTTTATATTCAATTAATAAAGAGCACAAGCTCATATATCGAAACTCCGGCACCTAGCCGTTAAACCTTTTTATTACGAAATATACCGGCTGAGTCTCTAGGCCAGCGGTATTGAAGGACAGTCTCCTTCCAACCTAATCATCCTATTTCATCATAGAAACAGGACGGCCAACCGGCCCCTCACTAGACAACTAGCAACAGCCAACCGGCTATCTACACTGGGAGACGGCGGCGAGGGATATACTATTGCCAACCGCCCACACCATCTTATAACTGACGCCCAACTACTCTTCGAACCTACCCTGAAGATCATAAAATGTAAGTGACTGTGAGACTAAGATAGCACCAGGTCATAATACTGTAATAAACGAATAAATAAAGTGTGCCTGTGAGTTCTGCATACCTCGCCAGTAAAAATTCCGTACAGTGAAAAATCCCGATATATATATTTCTTTGCATTTTTGTGTGGCGATTATGCCCCGCACCTTTCCCCTGGAGTACTCTGTGAATTTACTTAATTTGCATGTGTCTAATTTTAAATAAAAAAAAAACGTAGAAATTTTGTTCCCAGTATATCTGTGTGTTTGCTAAGCCTGTGCTTCGCTCCAACCATTTCCCAACTGGAATTTTTCTTGGGATGTATAACTCAGCGTTTTTATTGTGATGTTTTCTCGAATTTTCTGTGACTCCACTCTCTGTGCAGCAACTCCAGCAAACGATTGCTAAGTTTTACACATATAAATTCTGCGGGTTTATTATTATATTTTCTCTCAAATTTGTTATACTTCGCCCACTGGGTTGTGACTCCTCTAAAATATTGTACATCGTCGCCAGACCCTGACTTAGCTACAAGTGTTGGCCAACTAAAAGCGGTGCGCGAAACGCAAATTTTACCTTTATTCGCCACCCATATTACTGCCAACTAATTCACTCAGCTTCATTTGCGGCCGATGAATTGGGAATATAGGGAAGTGAAGCAAGAAGTAGTCAGTGACGATAGTGAAGAAATCGGATTTTGCCCCGCAGTGAGACAACCAGACGCATCAGAAATGAATGCAGAAATGGTCCAAGCGCTCATAACAAATGCCGTCAACGCCGCGCTAACCGCACAGGAGCAGCGCTGGCGGGCAGAAATTGAATCAGTTAGAAACCAGGTCAGCTCGTTAACTGTGCAGGCACCCCAAGTAGAAGTTTATGAAAGGGTAACGCCAGACCCCAGCATAAAGTGTGATGTCAAGTTAGATATTGTGAAATCGCTCCCAACCTTTAGCGGCAGCCACGATGAATACGTGTCTTGGAGGCAGGCCGCATCAGATGCGTACGAGGTATTCAAGAGATATAAGGGCAGCGAGGCCCACTATGAAGCAGTGGTAATTATTAAAAACAAAATTTGTGGTAACGCGCGAGCGCTCCTCACGTCACATAATACTGTGCTCAATTTCGATGCAATTCTGGCTAGGCTGGACTGCACATACGCGGACAAAACGTCCCTACGAGTATTACGTCAAAATCTCGAGATGGTTCAACAACGTGATGCCGATCTTATGGCATACTATGACGAAGTCGAGAGGAAACTCACTCTCGTCACGAACAAAATAGTTATGTCACAATGCGGACACGGCAACTATCTTAAATAAGGAGGTTAGGGACGATGCCCTACACGCATTTATTGCTGGGCTGAAAAGACCGCTCAAAGCACTGGTGCTACCAACACAACCAAAAGACCTTACGACTGCGTTAGCGCTTGCGCCGGAGGCTGAAAATAGCATTGAAAGAAGTGCATTCGCGGCGTCATACGCGAAGGCCATCGAAGACAAGGCCCTTGTGCACGATGGTAACAGGCGTAATAATAAATTTCAGGGAAAGCAATGGAAAGGAGAGGATAGAGATCCACACTTCATTCCTAAGCAATTCCAAAGCAAGCCCCAAGAGAACAGCCCCTGGCAGAAGCGCGGGGACCCCGAAATTGTAGACCATAACAAAGTACAGCCTATGGAGATCGACCCTTCGACAGCCAAACTTAGGCAGGAAACAAATTGGGGAAAGCCTCAGGATAATAGCAACAACAAAAGACGGAATTCATCTCAGCGTTATTCAGGACAAAGACGCCAGCGTGTCAATAATATAACTCAATCCCACGAGCAGGAAGAGGCAGGGTATTTCGTCACAGCTGAAGCGGAAGTCGCCAGCATTGAAGAAGGTAACGACTCCGACGAACTTAGAGATCTGTTACATTTTTTAGGGAACGCTCCCGACTGCCGTTCATCGAACGACAGTTGGCTGGTAGAACACTAAAAATACTTATCGACACGGGGGCGGCAAAGAATTACCTTAAGCCCGTAAAGGAGCTAAGAAATGTAATGCCGGTCGAGACCCCCTTTACTGTGAGCTCTATTCACGGCTCCAGTGACGTCAAGAACAAGTGCATAATGCGCATTTTTGGGTTAGACGCCCCATTTTTCCTGTTGGACACACTGAGCACGTTCGATGCTATAATAGGCTTCGACTCGCTAACGCGAGCAGGAGTAGCATTGAACTTAGGCGACAGCGTAATAAAATACGCAAACGTCACTGAAAAGCTCAAATTCTTTGACTGTGAAAACGTTAATTTCACTAAAATTGATGACATAGTGGTACCAAATTCGGTGAAAGCCGAATTTAAAAATGTTATTCTGAAAAGAATAAAGGTGTTTTCGACCTCTAACGAGGCGCTAACTTTCAACACCTCGGTCACCGCCACTATTCGAACTAAGAGTGACGAACCCGTCTACTCCAAAGTATACCCCTACCCCATGGGGGCAGCAGACTTTGTTAACAACGAGATCAAAGAGCTGCTGAGCAATGGCATAATAAGGCCTTCCAGATCCCCATACAACAGCCCTGCATGGGTAGTTGACAAAAAAGGGACTGACGATAACGGCATCAAAAATAAGCGCTTGGTAATCGACTTTAGGAAACTAAATGAACAAACAATTGCTGACCGCTGCCCTATGCCAAGCATTCCCATGATTTTAGCAAACTTGGGAAAAGCCAGATACTTTACTACCCTAGACTTAAGGTCAGGGTATCACCAGATATACTTGGCCGAGAAGGACCGGGAAAAAACCTCTTTCTCAGTTAACGGAGGGAAATACGAGTTTTGCCGATTACCTTTCGGATTAAAAAACGCAGGTAGCATATTCCAAAGAGCCATCGATGATGTGCTGAGGGAAGAAATAGGCAAGATATGTTACGTCTATGTCGATGACGTCATTATATTTACAGAAAACGAAACCGAACATGTTAAGCACATCGATATAGTGCTTAAGCGACTACTCGAGGCCAACATGAAGGTGGCACGAGAAAAGACCAAATTCTTTAAAGAAAGCGTAGAATTCTTAGGCTTCATAGTCACTAGGGGGGGAACGAAAACAGACCCTGAAAAAGTCAGGGCAATACAAGAGTTCCCCGAACCCAAAAATCTGTTTAGCCTTAGGTCCTTCCTCGGCCTGGCGAGCTATTACAGAAGCTTTGTGAAGAATTTTGCCTCCATTGCCAGTCCTCTCACTCATATTCTCAAAGGGGAAAACGGTACAGTGAGTAAAAACATGTCGAAAAAAGTTCCTGTTACATTTGATGAAACCCAGCGCAATGCGTTTGATCACCTGCGTAACATCCTAGCATCAGAAGATGTAATTTTGACGTACCCCGATTTCAAATTACCATTTGACCTAATACGGTACCAAAGAGGTAAGGATCTTTACAGATCACCAGCCCCTCACATACGCGGTATCCGAGAAAAACACCAACGCTAAGATTAAGCGATGGAAAGCATTTATTGATGAGAACAACGGGAAAATATTTTACACACCGGGAAAACAAAACCTGGTAGCGGACGCGCTATCTCGACAACCCCTGAACAACTTAGAGGCCGAGGCCCAGTCCGATGCAGCCACGGTGCATAGTGAGCTTTCCCTTTCGTACACTATAGAAACCACAGACAAACCTCTGAATTGCTTCAGAAACCAAATCTTTTTGGAAGAAGCAAACCAACCGCTTCGGCGAGACTTCATAATCTTCGGAAATAGAACTCGCCATATCATTAACTTTAATGACAAAGACTCGCTTGTAGAATCCGTTAATGAAATTGTCAACGCCAATGTCGTGAACGCGATTCACTGTGATTTCCCTACCCTGGCGCGTATTCAACATGCCTTGAGGCAGGAGTTTCCTGCGACAAGGTTTTGGCATTGTAAAGCCTTCGTCAGCGATATTACCAACGTCAATGAACAGCTTGAAATCACTAACACTGAGCACAATCGCGCCCATCGGGCTGCACAAGAGAACGCTAAACAAATCCTCCGGGATTATTACTTCCCGAATATGTCTAAACTAGCTAGCGAAGTGGTCGCAAATTGCAAAGTCTGCAATAAAGCCAAATACGACCGCCATCCTAAGAAACAGGAATTAGGGAATACCCCAATACCTTCATACGTTGGAGAAATGTTGCATATCGACATATTTTCCACTGACAGAAAAATCTTCTTAACCTGTATTGACAAATTGTCCAAATTCGCCATCGTACAACCCTTAGTTTCTAGGGCAATCATCGATGTACGAGCCCCTATTCTCCAATTGGTAAACTTCTACCCAAATATCAAAACCATATATTGCGACAACGAAGCCTCTTTCAACTCTGAGACAATCACGTCGTTGCTTAAAAACCAATACAGCATCGATGTTGTCAATGCACCACCGCTACACAGTAGCTCCAATGGCCAAATTGAAAGGTTTCACAGTACACTGGCAGAAATCGCCAGATGCCTCAAAATTGATAAAAAAAAATAGAGGATACTGTGGAATTGATCTCACGGGCTACGATAGAATACAACAGGTCGCTACATTCGGTCACAAAGTTTAGACCAGTGGAGGTTATCCACGCTGGCAATGACGAGATCATGTTGGCAATCAAGGATAGAATTGCCAAGGCACAACAAGCTAGCCTGGACAGAATTAACCCTTCTAGACAAAACCTAGTCTTTGAAGTTGGTGAAAAAGTACACCTACGTAACAACAAAAGGTTAGGTAACAAATTGACTCCGCTTTATTCAGAAGAGCGTGTGGAAGCAGATCTGGGAACATCTGTTCTCATTAGGGGGAGGGTGGTCCATAAGGACAATATCAAATAGGCATTTCATCTGCCACATTCACCCTTATATTAAACACTCACCAAATGCTATAATTTCCACAGGCTTTCCGTAATATCCATCATACTTCTAACCACCGCAAGCGCGCGAGTCACCGACTTCTCGCATGCAAAATACATCCCGGTGTTAGACGGGAATGTATTAGTATGGGAACAGTATGGCCTGATTAGGCACTCGACAAATCTGTCTGAGTTTTTTAGCATAATTGACTCTACAGTCAAAATGCTTGAACTGTTCCCACAGTCCCACATGAGGAAACTTCTGGAAGTCGACATCAACCATGCCCAGAACATGCTGGATGAAATTACCGTGCACCGTAGAATGGCCAGGAGCCTGGATTTCCTGGGCTCGGCACTCAAGGTCGTGGCGGGCACGCCCGACGCGGAGGACCTCTTTAGAATCAAAACTAACGAAGCAGCCCTAATAGAGGCAAACAATAGGCAGGTAGTAATAAACACAGAAACACAAAAACATATTAACCAACTCACAGACACAGTAAACAGAATCCTCAAAGAGAAAAGGGACGGGTTGGTTGACGCCGGCCACCTTTTCGAGACCCTCTTAACCAGAAATAGAATACTAATTTCAGAAATACAAAATTGCATGCTCACGATCACACTCGCAAAAAACAATATGATAAATCCAGTTATTTTTAATCACAATGACCTTAAATCTATCTTCGACGAACAGCTCACAGAGGTCCCCATAGTTAGTCTTATGGATGTATCTAAGATTAAGATTTTTCAATCTAATATTTTTATCCATGTAATTGTTCAATATCCTAAGGTTAAGTTTATTTGTAAAAAAGTCCTGCTCTTTCCTGTTGCTCACCACCATACCATGTTACAAATGGAAGAAAACGTCTTGGCGGAATGTGATGACGGAGTCTTAGCAGTTTCAGATTGCGCGTCTACCAACTTGGCCACGTTCTGCAAAAAGGCGGCTCACGACACCTGCGCCAGGCAGTTACATGCCGGACGCAGCCCAGCAATCTAGGGCCCCTTACAATCGTGGACGATGGAGTAATAATCGTCAATGAGAAAGTTACGAGGATTACTATCGATGACGGGCCTACAACAACCGTAATAGGGACCCACCTTATTACCTTCGAACGGAAGGCAGTCATCAACGGCTCAGTGTATTTGAACCTCAATTACGCTGTGGATAAGAGCCCTGGAATCGCGGCCTCCCCATTAATCAACATCACCGGACATGATCAAATATTGAGTCTGCCGCTACTACAGCGGATGAACGAGCACAACTTGCGGCTGATGCAGGAGCTCAGAGAGGACGTGTCCGCGGGAGGTGCACCAAAAATCTGGTTCGTCGCGGGAGTCGCCGTTAGCTTCACGTTATGCGGCTTAGTCCTGCTGCAACAACACTGCAGGCGCAAACGGGAGGCATCCCAGTTGCAAAAATCCATTGACGAATTGGCTGTCACCGAGGACGGCGTCCAATTTAAGGGGGGAGTAGTTAACAACGGACTCCCAGGTTAGCATCAGCAGGCCTATTTTTATTCCTCCTATTGCTATTAATCATTTTATTACCCATAATTTATTAATATTAAGCATTTAATATTATAATTATTACTCCACTCATGTATGGTCCACCCCAAATTGGGTCCACCCTAATTGGGCCGAGAGCTGAGCCAACATATTGCGCCCTTATGGGCCGTGGCTTTGTCCCATTGGCTAGCAGCGATCATATGACTTCTGCAAAATGCGCTTGGTCAGCGGTCTGCCACGGGTATCCGGTCATGCATGAGCTTTTGTTAGTTCTTAAGTTCAGTTCTGATTTTATATTCAATTAATAAAGAGCACAAGCTCATATATCGAAACTCCGGCACCTAGCCGTTAAACCTTTTTATTACGAAATATACCGGCTGAGTCTCTAGGCCAGCGGTATTGAAGGACAGTCTCCTTCCAACCTAATCATCCTATTTCATCATAGAAACAGGACGGCCAACCGGCCCCTCACTAGACAACTAGCAACAGCCAACCGGCTATCTACACTGGGAGACGGCGGCGAGGGATATACTATTGCCAACCGCCCACACCATCTTATAACTTATATATACCCATGTAAGGTATATTACCTAATAAAATGCCTTGCCTCCTACAAAATAATAACTAAAAAATATAATGAGTGGCAGTCGCCCACAAAAATTAGCAGTTTCAGAACTAAAAATAATAATAATCAACAAAAAAAATGAATAGAAATGAAAATCAAAAGTATGAACATTTAAATTAAAGGCCGGTTAAATTAATTATTTGTTTGCTTCCTTCTTGTTCTCATTTGCTCATGTTAAAACTACTTCTGGGTTTCTTTATTCCTTTTTTTTCTGCATTCGATTTTTTTTTATCTTGTTAAATGCTAATTAATTTATAATTTGGAACTGGGTGCATGTATGTGTATTGTAATATGTAAGTTGGGCAATACTATTTATGGATGTTGCATTTTTGATAAGTTGCTCTGCAGTTGCACTGGTATATAGTTGTATATGTATATGCGTGGGTGTATATTTATGTAGAGTATCGATAAGTGTAAGATGTAGATGTAGAGTATAGATGTAGAGGTTATATTTCTTTTTTCCTTCTCCCCGTTTTGGAAGGGCGAGTCCGCGAGGTTATGCGTTCGCTGCTCACCAAGGTTTTTTAGTATTCCACAAGAAAGGTGTGCAGATCTGCCGACTGTGCAGTTTTTTTTCTGCATAGAACCCCAATATAAGTCAATTTGGAGCCCTATCCGCAGAGACGTGCACTCTAACAGCCGGGGTGCTCCGCTGTCCGCGGCAATGTATACGCTCGATTTGTCTCGTTTTCCTTGAAGATAATAGAAGATAATTGTTCTCGCAGACTCCACTGCTGATCATTGCGACGGCCAAAAGAGAAAAGAACTCCATGAGGGAGTAAATGCAGTGCAAAGCTACCGTGCACTTAAAGCTCGAATTGTAGCTTTGCCATGATTAGAGTTGCATTAGATCAGCTGATAAATGACTCCGATTTACCGCAATAGTAACCGTTTTCAAATTGTGTTGTCTTTTCTCGAAAATTCAAATTATTTTGGAGTTAAACGTCTTTCAACAAAATCGTTTTTTTTTTTTGCCTTACATTTTGATCGTAGGCTTTAGCAATGTTTGCCTTAATTTCTTTTCGAATCAAATTTAACTGATTTGCACTGGCCAATATATTTTCAGATTCGCCTAATAGCCATATCGAATCCGTATAAGGCAAAATACGGAAAACAACCAATGCTCTGATGGTGAGCATTTCGCAATGCACAACTTATTGAGTGAATGTGCAGATCCCATTCGGTGTGATCCGAAAGAAAGGCTCTAATGCCTGCAATGAGGGATCTATTAACCCTTTCTGAGGCATTTGATTGGGGAGAATATAAAGCCGTATAAATATGCTTTACTCCCAATGAAGTCAACCAAGCATTGAAATCAGACGATTTAAATTGAACTCCATTGCCACTTATAATGCGGTACTCCATTTGTCAAAAATATATGATCTTGCAGAAATTCTTTTATAGGGGCCGTATTAAATTTTTTCAATGGGCACAGCCAATGAAATTTTGAAAGGTGATCAACCACTATGAGCAAACCTCGTTTTGCTCCTCGGATAGGGACCTAAATATGGCTGGCTTACCCATAGGAGGCTTTAAGGATTGATTTGGGGCCTTAGTGGATTTACACACATCACAAGCGCGAACATACGAGCGCACCATGCCTGGCCAATAAAAGTTACGCCTTATAAGCTCCAAGGTCTTAGCCATGCCACAATGGGCGGTCACTACTGACTCGTGAGCCCGACGAATGACACTTTCTGTTAATCCTTTGGGTATCCATAACTTCCATTCCTGCTGCATACCTAAATCTGTGCCATCTTCATGTTTAGTTCGAATAGGCAGAGACCAAACGGCATCACTGTAAATTGATATAGTGGCCGCCCGGTCATGTAAAAGCTGTAATGGCTTTAGCCTCATCTGTGAAGGTTATTTGCCAGAATGCATCCTTCAGATCTTATTTGGTTATGATATTGGCTTTGGGAAGCCGAGAAAAAATGCCATCTATATTTGGCAGCGGGTACGCGTCTTTTTTAGTGCACTTGTTTATGCGTCGTGCATCTAAACAAAGGCGTACCTTGCCTGGCTTAATAACGAGCTTTAACGCGAGCTAAAAACGCTGTTTTTTTGGCTTAGCGTCACCGACGTCAATATCATGGCTTAAAAGGGATGTTTTTCCCAATCCCTGTTCTTTATAGTTACGAAATAAATTAATTAGGCTCTCTAATCGCTTTTCTTGACATGAAGAAAGTGGAAATTTTTTAGATTAGTATCAGTACTATCTACCATTGGATTAGAAGTATCCATGCAGGAAATTACACCTGGTGCTAACTGAACAATTCTCCAAAAATCTATCCCTAAGATGACACGCTTGTTTATTAATGGAATAACATAAAAATCGAGACGTTTTGTTAGCCCATTATAAGCTACATCCGTGCTAATAACACCAGTTATTTTTTGGCTGCTTCCATCAGCTGTTTTTACACGTGATGAGATTTTTTTAAAACTTGGACAGGATGACTAATCTTGGTCAGCGAAGTCTGCTCCCAAACAACTTAGTAAGCTAATTTCTTTTAGACCTAAAAAGGAAATAGAAGCATATAGACGAACATCTGCCTGGGTGTCTAAAACCGAAGATACAAGCAGTGCCAAAAATTTCGCATACGAAGAGTATTCCGTTTTGTAACACAATCAAGGGTAGTTACTTCTGATAATATATTTGCTCTGATCTGGTTATAATGAGCTAATCTCTCATGATATGGTTTTATTTGACATAGTAAACGAATGTCCGAGTGTTGATGTGGAGATGCTTGTTTTAAAAGTACAGGTATCTGTCGTGGGCAATCTGATTCTTCAGATTGATATTCATTTGCAGATTCTAGTTTTGAGCCATTCGCCTGCCGTCTATGAATGAGCCCTTCTTGGAGTTTTCCGCTCTCTTAAGGCATGTTGGGCATTGCGGTTTATAGAAATCTTTTGCTCCGCAACCATAGCAAAAGATTCTTCGTTCTGCGAGGCACATTTCTTATGCGTGTCCTGGCTGATCACAGTTAAAGCAGACCATAGGTCGTTTGGAAAGTTGCAAAGCCTATACAGCTATAGACTCCGTCTCTGAGGACGACTGTAAGGGCTCTTCAGTCTCCACAGCAGTAACGGCTCTTTTCATGACCCTCGGTGGAATATTGACCTTGCTGGATTGCTTAAAATCTGCATCTTTTAGCAGCATTTCACGTTTCTGGACCAGTTGTCGCAGATAAGAAGATAATAATTATCTTAGCTCTGGAATTCAATTTCTTTGTAGCTGCTGAATAAGTCTGTACTCGTCTAAAGGAATAGTTAGTCGAGAAACGATTTTCAAAAACGGATCAAATGGCTCTGCATCTTGCTGCTATCGTGCACAAATTTCTTCCATAAGGACATCATCATCTTTATGGTCCTGATACTGATTTTTTAGTGCTGCACAGAAATCTTCCCATACTACGTCAGGGATCTCTACGGTATCTCCAATACCATTCTCTTGCTCAAGGGAACATGTACGTTTTTGCATAATAGCAAAACCACCGTTTAGGCTATCTATGGTCAATGCTCTTACTCTGTATAAAAACTCCTGAACTGTAGGGCCATGAACTGTTCCGTTATATTTTTTCCCCAACCCTGAATGATCTGGGTTACTTTCTCTGGACTCAACATTTTGTTCGAGCGCGTGTCACTCGGCCTTGCCGAAGCTGCACTAATGTGAGACACACGCGGAGATGGAAGTTTCAGAGCAATACTACAATGTAAGCCGTTTGATAGGCTTATGTTGTCAAATTTGGCTTTTATGATATGTTCGATATATAATGATATGATATAATCGTTGCAATTGCAGGTCGGTCGGATATTCTCTGAGACACTGTTCTTAGGAATATAGTTCCAGAAGGAACTCAATGCAAATAAAACAGATATAATTTGCCGACACTATTTTAAACATCTCGGAACTAAAGAGTGAACGAATTTTTTTGGTCATTGCCAAAAATAGTTTTTCCTATTCTTCAGCTTCGAAAACTAAATCAGTTTGCTACTATAGCATATAGCATATTTTTCAAGTTATTGTTAACAGTCTATTATCCGACGTTAACTTGCGATTTAACAAACTCGGTATAAATAAAGGCTTGATGGCTTTCGCCTTCTAGTTAAATGAACCTAGTAGTTTCTGCGTGGCCCCACACGTTGGGCGCCAAATTCTGTAGTTGTGAACTTTCATAGTAGATTGAATGGTAAAATCTTCGCTAAATTGTTAGCCGTTGGGACCCTGGTTGCAGCTAGCTTACATTCGGCATTGAGGGGGTTCGTTGGCCAAATAATAAAGCCCTCACTCGATCAGAAAGCCACATTGAATTTAATTTATAGTCCCGTGCCTATTACGTAGATGAGGAAGATTTATAATTAATGCACAAAAAAAAATTAATAGAAAGAACGAAATTCTGAAAGCGCATGGGTGTATGCTGCCGCTATGCCAGTATATCTAATGAAAGGTTACACTGATGGTATAGTAACCCGCCTCTGTACCCACCCTCAATGATTTACCTTTGGCATGGTAAATATGGTAAATCTATGGTCAATGCTCTTACTCTGTATAAAAACTCCTGAACTGTAGGGCCATTAACTGTTCCGTTACATTTTTTCCCCAACCCTGAATGATCTGCGTTACTTTCTCTTGCCGAAGCTGCACTAATGTGAGACACACGCGGAGATGGAAGTTGCCGAGCAGTAACGGCTCTTTTAATGACCCTCGGTGGAATATTGACCTTGCTGGATTGCTTAAAATCTGCATCTTCTAGCAGCATTTCACGTTTCTGGACCAGTTGTCGCAGATAAGCAGATAATACTTATCTTAGCTCTGGAATTCAATTTCTTTGTAGCTGCTGAATAAGTCTGTACTCGTCTAAAGAAATAGTTAGTCGAGAAACGATTTTCAAAAACGGATCAAATGGCTCTGCCTCTTGCTGCTATCGTGCACGAATTTCTTCCATAAGGACATCATCGTCTTTATGGTCCTAATCCTGATTTTTTAGTGGTGCACAGAAATCTTCCCATACTACGTCAGGGATCTCTACGGTATCTCCAATACCATTCTCTTGCTCAAGGGAACATGTACGTCAATGCTCTTACTCTGTATAAAAACTCCTGAACTGTAGGGCCATTAACTGTTCCGTTATATTTTTTCCCCAACCCTGAATGATCTGGGTTACTTTCTCTGGACTCAACATTGTGTTCGAGCGCGTGTCACTCGGCCTTGCCGAAGCTGCACTAATGTGAGACACACGCGGAAATGGAAGTTGCCGAGCAATACTAGGAGAATGTAAGCCGTTTGATAGGCTTATTTTGTCAAATTTGGCTTGTATGATATGTTCGATATATAATGATATGATATAATCGATTTCTCTAAAATGATATGCAGGCGGATCGGAAATTCGCGGCTGATAGCGAATATTTCTATTTCGACCTCCACCACCCCTAGGCTGTCGACCTTGGGTGGATCGTGAATTATTTGTTGCCTTGTCATTTAAGTCAGTTGCCCCCTCTCCTCTTCTACTTGATAATTTAGGGTTACCCCAGAATCGGGATTTCTTTTACTTCGTGTGTTATATACTTTTGGAATAGCCCCTTCACAAGTGCTTGCTATAGTTGTGCTGAGTAATGCAAGACCTGTATTACACCAGGTGCTTTGCACCGAGCTGAACTTTGTAGTGTACGTAGTTCGATCGATTTTTAACTAGTGGGTCTTTTAATAGTGGGTGATAATTACTAATAAAGAGGACCTTGTACTTCCTTCGCTAGGGATGCGCACTCTTGCTATGCTCGGGTCTAGCTCGCCGTAGGTCGGGGTTCTTTTAGCTTAGGATAGTACGAACGCTACTACATTTTAATAAGTGCGTCTTACTCATAAACAATATTCAAAAGTGGACTACCGGTTAATAAAAGAAATGGCTTTATATTGATACTAATGATACACGCCGACACGTGTGAAGATAAGCTGCAGATTCTGATAAGTATTGGGAATTTCGGATGTTAATGATTCCCTAAGTCTTTACCCTCCCTACCATGACAATGCTACTTAAAATATTTACATTGTCCCTTGGCCAAGTTCAAAATAACTCTACCACATATTCAAGAAAGTGTTCAACATAAGTACTCGACAAACCATTAAATCTATTTATTCACAATTCATTATTTTTCAATATATCTTCAATCATAATTCCATTTATATAGATTCAGTTTAGTAAACGGTTTCATTAAATCTCTTTTACAAACTAACAATATTTTTTATCTACGCATAAATATCCTAGTCATTCTCTAACTCTTCATTTTTGTTTATATTCCGTAAGTAAAATAAAGTATATAAAAGCAAAGTATAAAGCAAATATATATAAGTAATTGAATATAAAATTAGCAAATATAATTATATAATCTTTAGTCGAATGCAGATATTATTTTAATTAGACGTTTGAGTGGCATTTTGTTAGAATTTTAATATAGGTAATTCATAATAAGGTATTTATCATTGTTGTTGTAGTACTCACGACCTTAAATATCCACTCCATGATGTGCGTAAAGTTGGGCCCAAGTTCACGTTGACATTGTCGAGCTGTAGGTCAAACTTTAAAGGTTCTAAGTTAAATTCCTATTCAAATGCCAAAAGTTCCGTCAATCTGCGAGTATTTAATTCATTATAAATCGCAATACAAAAGAAAATCGAGAATCAAAACAAAACACAAAATATAACTGCAGTATTGCAGCGATAAGACCTTAGTAAACCGCTGGCTGCTACGCTGCGCTGCGATAAGACGAAATCACAAAGTTGGACCTCCGTTGGTCATAGGAGATGATCTTCACTGCGTGACGATGATGATGTTCAAATGTAATTAAATCTGCTCCGGTCGTCTAAACTTCGGCATAGCTGAATATCTGGATGAACTCTAGCCTTCCAATATATTTGGTTATCATTCGGCAGGTGGCCGGTTGCGTAATTTGATGCTGAAGGTTATGTCGCCTCGTGGCCTCTTCTTGGAGCGACGGGGTTTAAACCATAAGCTGATGCGGGGGTCGACGAGACGGGGGGGTAGTCGGCTGTAGAGCAATCAAATGCTCTTATATATAGGCCTGGTCTTCCTTACGCCTTGGGGTCGAATCTCTTTGCCACTTTCACACGAATCGCACACGGAAATTTATTGAAATATACCAACTCTTGTTTTATGAGATTGGATATATATATAACTAATTATATTTCCACGTGTATGTGAAGTTAAATGGGCAGCGTCAAAAATGTATGAGCGTTCGCCACGAAGATTTATCCGATCATGATCTAAGCTCTGGGGAAGCTGCATGCTGGTGGTCGCTGTTATAGCTTTTGTTTCCCTAACTGTATAATCGTACGATCATATTCTGTTCTGATTGGCCTAAGACAATTCTCTCGCTTTTTGTTTTGCACCAAAGCTGCTATAATTTAGGGCGAGGGTGTCTTGAAGAGTTTTTGCAGTGTAAAGTTAAGTTGGTCCCTACACCACAGATAAGGGTAACGAGACTATTTCAAGGAGGCCTTATCTGAAGAAACTCCTTGTTTTCTAGCTTGTATATCCTTCAAATGGAATACTCCTAATTTCTTTCCTCTCTCATCCTCTAATTCATAGTAGTACGAGCTACGTTTTTTATAAACTTTAGCTGGTATAAATACGGGTGCCAATTTACTACTGAATTTCTTTACTGCATTACTTTGTATAAGGGTATAAAAGAAAAATGAATATCAGGCTGACCCAAAGGTTTTATCTCCTGAAATTCACGGGCTTCAGTGGTTGATTTTGACTTAGCAACTTCTGAATCTACGGATGTATCTTGTTGCTCAGAGAAACATCCTTTTGTCGGTTTCCCGGATTACAGTTTGGACAAGTCGGTTTGTATTTTTCTTTAAGTCCGCAACCGTAACAAAATATAATTCTTTTAGCCATACAATCATCGAATCTGTGGCCTTGTTTGTCACAAAATGTGTTTCAATCGAAATTTGGATTGTTTCGATGAAACTTCCAATACCAATCGCTTGCTTTTCCGGCAAACAGAAGGTACAGATGGTCACATAAAAGTCCATAATCATTACCTAGATTTTGTTTGGTGAGTGAGCATATCCTGTAAATGAATTCATCTATCCTGATGCTTGTTTTGCTACCATCGAACTTTAATCCCCATTTTTGAATGATTCCTGATACTTTTTCCGGGCTAACATATGAGCTTGCATTGCTCCTGTTTCCGCCTCTTTCTTCTACATTATTGTCTAAATTCTGAGAATACCGATTTTGATTGGAATTGTTCCTGCTCAAATCTGTATTTGGTTGGACATTGTCAGGTGTGGAATTTGTCTGTGTGGGCTGAGATAATTGTAAGTTGTCTAAATGACTTTTAATAGATGTCTCTATAGTCTTCCCTAAATAAGAGGTAAGGTTATCCATGAGTTGAGCCTGTTGTTGGCTAACAGTAAACTGTATAAAGTTCATCAACTCTGGTTGAGTACTAAGAGCCATACTGGAATTCGTTGGAGGTTCTGTTAAGATCCTATCCAAATTCCCTCTGTAAGTATTTCTGGTAGACACTCCTCGTCTAGGAGGTGTACCTCGGATCCTGCCTGATCTGGTATTTCTCCTTAATGGGAAAATATCATTATTATCTTGACATTCGCTTACGCCGGATGTGCCTGCTGTTGCAGCATCTAATTCAGCGAACAGAGTGTTATTAGAGTGAGATAAATTTGATTCGTTGCAATCTGCATTGCAAATTGGACATGTTTGTGTGCTTTTTAGGTGGTTTATAATGCACTTTTTATGAAATGTATGCCTGCACGATGTTGTTGCTGACAAAACGGTTGGTGCTAAGATTTCTTTACATATGGCACAGCTATTTTCAACGCCTTGTGAAACTTCAACTGCATTACCTGCACTATTCTTGGCTGCCATATTATTGTTGTTAAGATATGTTGTAATTATTTGGTTTGTCTTTCTTTATGTCGATCACTTCTATCAGAATCTTAGTTGTATCTCTATTTGTTAGTGGATTGTAGCTGGTCTATTGCCTCATGCTTTTATTTACTTGAAAATCGGACAATATACAGACTTATTGAAGTGTAAGTATAATGTATTCCAGAAAAATCAAATTGTAAATAAAGTTGAGTAAAGAAACGTATGGTGATGAGCTCCTGTGGATTCGAAACAGTTCCACTTGGTCGATCAATTCTCTTTCAAATTGAATCGCATGTTCCTAAGTTTTACTATCCCTTCCAAATAGATACTCTCAATCCAATATGTTAATTTATTGGAATTAGTTATATTGTGTTTTAACTGTGGATGGATTACTTTAGAGCTTAGTGTGCTATAACAAGTTAAGGACTTTTCGAGCTTCACATCTGAGCCGAAAATGTATAGTACTTGTCGTGCTCCACTCGTAGGGCTTCAAAAATGTGTAGTGTATTTTCTCGAGCCCCACACGTTCGGGCGCCAAAAATGTGTAGTGTACGTAGTTCGATAGATTTTTAACTAGTGGGTCTTTTAATAGTGGGTGATAATTACTAATAAAGAGGACCTTGTACTTCCTTCGCTAGGGATGCGCACTCTTGCTATGCTCGGGTCTAGCTCGCCGTAGGTCGGGGTTCTTTTAGCTTAGGATAGTACGAACGCTACTACATTTTAATAAGTGCGTCTTACTCATAAACAATATTCAAAAGTGGACTACCGGTTAATAAAAGAAATGGCTTTATATTGATACTAATGATACACGCCGACACGTGTGAAGATAAGCTGCAGATTCTGATAAGTATTGGGAATTTTGGATGTTAATGATTCCCTAAGTCTTTACCCTCCCTACCATGACAATGCTACTTAAAATATTTACATTGTCCCTTGGCCAAGTTCAAAATAACTCTACCACATATTCAAGAAAGTGTTCAACATAAGTACTCGACAAACCATTAAATCTATTTATTCACAATTCATTATTTTTCAATATATCTTCAATCATAATTCCATTTATATAGATTCAGTTTAGTAAACGGTTTCATTAAATCTCTTTTACAAACTAACAATATTTTTTATCTACGCATAAATATCCTAGTCATTCTCTAACTCTTCATTTTTGTTTATATTCCGTAAGTAAAATAAAGTATATAAAAGCAAAGTATAAAGCAAATATATATAAGTAATTGAATATAAAATTAGCAAATATAATTATATAATCTTTAGTCAAATGCAGATATTATTTTAATTAGACGTTTGAGTGGCATTTTGTTAGAATTTTAATATAGGTAATTCATAATAAGGTATTTATCATTGTTGTTGTAGTACTCACGACCTTAAATATCCACTCCATGATGTGCGTAAAGTTGGGCCCAAGTTCACGTTGACATTGTCGAGCTGTAGGTCAAACTTTAAAGGTTCTAAGTTAAATTCCTATTCAAATGCCAAAAGTTCCGTCAATCTGCGAGTATTTAATTCATTATAAATCGCAATACAAAAGAAAATCGAGAATCAAAACAAAACACAAAATATAACTGCAGTATTGCAGCGATAAGACCTTAGTAAACCGCTGGCTGCTACGCTGCGCTGCGATAAGACGAAATCACAAAGTTGGACCTCCGTTGGTCATAGGAGATGATCTTCACTGCGTGACGATGATGATGTTCAAATGTAATTAAATCTGCTCCGGTCGTCTAAACTTCGGCATAGCTGAATATCTGGATGAACTCTAGCCTTCCAATATATTTGGTTATCATTCGGCAGGTGGCCGGTTGCGTAATTTGATGCTGAAGGTTATGTCGCCTCGTGGCCTCTTCTTGGAGCGACGGGGTTTAAACCATAAGCTGATGCGGGGGTCGACGAGACGGGGGGGGGGGGTAGTCGGCTGTAGAGCAATCAAATGCTCTTATATATAGGCCTGGTCTTCCTTACGCCTTGGGGTCGAATCTCTTTGCCACTTTCACACGAATCGCACACGGAAATTTATTGAAATATACCAACTCTTGTTTTATGAGATTGGATATATATATAACTAATTATATTTCCACGTGTATGTGAAGTTAAATGGGCAGCGTCAAAAATGTATGAGCGTTCGCCACGAAGATTTATCCGATCATGATCTAAGCTCTGGGGAAGCTGCATGCTGGTGGTCGCTGTTATAGCTTTTGTTTCCCTAACTGTATAATCGTACGATCATATTCTGTTCTGATTGGCCTAAGACAATTCTCTCGCTTTTTGTTTTGCACCAAAGCTGCTATAATTTAGGGCGAGGGTGTCTTGAAGAGTTTTTGCAGTGTAAAGTTAAGTTGGTCCCTACAACTTATCACATTAGGCCGATTTTCTCTGCTGAATACTCTAACAATAAAAACTTATTTGATGGTCAATAGACAACGACTAATCACATTCTAGTGACTTCGGTATCTTCATTAAAAAGTTCGATTCAGTATTGAGGTTTCTCTTCATTATTGTGAATGTGTTAGTCTATTGGTAAGTTTTCTTCCTTAATAGGAAATTTAGTGAAAGAGTGGGCCATATTTATTGTGTAAGAAATATGCTTCCTGCTCTATTTTATAATCCCATTGTGGAAGGTCTAGTGAATTAATTTCCAGAATTTACTTTAAAATGAATAATTATTTCCGATCACTGTGCAATTGCAGGTCTGTCGGATATTCTCTGAGACACTGTTCTTAGGAATATAGTTCCAGACAGAACTCAATGCAAATAAAATGATATAATTTACCGACAACTAATTTAAACATCTCGGAACTAAAGAGTGAACGAAATTTTTTGGTCATTGCCAAAAATTGTTTTTCCTATTCTTCAGCTTCGAAAACTAAATCAGTTTGCTACTATAGCATATAGCATATTTTTCAAGTTATTGTTAACAGTCTATTAACCGACGTTAACTTGCGACTTAACAAACTCTGTCTAAATAAAGGCTTGATGGCTTTCGCCTTCTAGTTAAATGTACCTAGTAGTTTCTGCGTGGCCCCACACGTTGGGCGCCAAATTCTGTAGTTGTGAACTTTCATAGTAGATTAAATGGTAAAATCTTCGCTAAATTGTTGGCCGTTGGGACCCTGGTTGCAGCTAGCTTACATTCGGCATTGGGGGGGTTCGTTGGCCAAATAATAAAGCCCTCACTCGATCAGAAAGCCACATTGAATTTAATTTATAGTCCCGTGCCTATTACGTAGATGAGTAAGATTTATAATTAATGCACAAAAAAAAATTAATAGAAAGAACGAAATTCTGAAAGCGCATGGGTGTATGCTGCCGCTATGCCAGTATATCTAATGGAAGGTTACACTGATGGTATAGTAACCCGCCTCTGTACCCACCCTCAATGATTTACCTTTGGCATGGTAAATATGGTAAATCCCTAATTTAAGTGTTACCCTTTCATCATACTTTTCACCTTTTCACATAAGGAAAACTATATTTATTTATCCAAACATCATAACAATTTTATTAATTTAATAAAAAGATAAAATATCGTATATAAGGCCATGTTTTATAGTTGATACATGGCATACATATAAAAAAAAAAATACGAATTTGATTTTAGTCAATCTAATTTCATTTAATTCTGCTTATCGTTAGGTAATTATCAAAATCAAAAGTATGAAAATTTAAATTAAAGGTGTAGTGACCAACTTAACTTTACACTGCAATAACTCTTCAAGACACCCTCGCCCTAAATTATAGCAGCTTTTGTATAAAAAAAAAGCGAGAGAATTGTCTTAGACCAATCAGGACAGAATATGATCGTACGATTATACAGTTAGGGAAAGAAAAGCTATAACAGCGACCACCAGCATGCAGCTTCCCAGAGCTTAGATCATTATCGGATAAAACTTCGTGGCGAACGCTCACAATTTTTGACGCTGCCCATTTAAACTGCACATACACGTGAAATATAATTTAGTTATATATATATCCAATCTCATAAAACAAGAGTTGGGATATTTCAATAAATTTCCGTGTTCGATTCGTGTGAAAGTGGCAACGAGATTCGACCCCAAGGCGTAAGGAAGGCCAGGTCTATATAAGAGCATTTGGTTGCTCTACAGCCGACTACCCCCCCGTCTCGTCGACCCTCGCATCAGCTCATGGTTTAAACCCCGTCGCTCCAAGAAGAGGCCACGAGGCGACATAACCTTCAGCCAACAAGTTACGCAACCGGCCACCTGCCGAATGATAACTGGCCAAATATATTGGAAGGCTAGAGCTCATCCAGATTATCCAGCTATGCAGAAGTTTAGACGACCGGAGCAGATTTAATTACATTTGAATATCATCATCGTCACGCAGTGAAGATCATCTCCTATGACCAACGGAGGTCTAACTTTGGATTTCATCTTATCGCAGCGCAGCGTAGCAGCCAGTGGTTTCCTAAGGTCTTATCGCTGCAGTGCTGCAGTTATATTTCGTGTTTTGTTTTGATTCTTGATTTTCTTTTGTATTGCGATAATAATGAATTAAATACTCGCAGATTAACGGAACTTTTGGCATTTGAATAGGAATTTAACTTAGAACCTTTAAAGTTTGACCTACAGCTCGACAATGTCAACGTGAACTTGGGCCCAACTTTACGCACATCATGGAGTGGATATTTAAGGTCGTGAGTACTACAAACCAACAATGATAAAAATTTTATTATGAATTACCTATATTAAAATTCTAACAAAATGCCACTCGAACGTCTAAATAAAATAATATCTGCATTTGACTAAGGATTATGTAATTATATTTGCTAATTTCATATTCAATTGCTTATAACTATTTGCATTGTACTTTACTTTTATATACTTTATTTTACTTACTAAATATAAACGAAAATGAAGAGTTAGAGAATGACTAGGATAATTATGCGTAGATTAAAATTTGTTAAATTGTAAAAGAGATTTAATGGAACCGTTTACTAAACTGAATTAATATAAATGGAATTATGATTGAAGATATATTGAAAAAGAATGAATTGTGAATAAATAGATTTAATGGTTTGTCGAGTACTTATGTTGAACACTTTCTTAAATATGTGGTAGAGTTATTTTGAACTTGACCAAGGGACAATGTAAATATTTTAAGTAGCATTGTCATGGTAGGGAGGGTAAAGACTTAGGGAATCATTAACATCCAAAATTCCCAATACTCATCAGAATCTGTAGCTTATCTTCACACGTGTCGCCGTGTATCATTAGTATCACTATAAAGCCATTTCTTTTATTAATCGGTAGTCCACTTTTGAATATTGTTTATGAGTAAGACGCACTTATTAAAATGTAGTAGCGTTTCGTACTATCCTAAGCTAAAAGAGCCCCGACCTACGGCGAGCTAGACCCGAGCATAGCAAGAGTGCGCATCCCTAGCGAAGGAAGTACAAGGTCCTTTTTATTAGTAATTACCACCCACTATTAAAAGACCAACTAGTTAAAAATCTATCGAACTACGTACACTACACATTTTTTGGCGCCCAACGTGGGGCCGAGAAAATACACTACACATTTTTGGCGCCCAACGTGGGGCCCGAGAAAGTACACTACACATTTTTGAAGCCCAACGTGAGACCCGAAATACTACACATTTTTGGCTCAGACGTGAAGCTCGAAAAGTCCTTAACTTGTTATAGCACACTAAGCTCTAAAGTAATCCATCCACAGTTAAAACACAATATAACTAATTCCAATAAATTAACATATTGGATTGAGAGCATCTATTTGGAAGGGATAGTAAAACATAGGAACATGCGATTCAATTTGAAAGAGAATTGATCGACCAAGTGGAACTGTTTCGAATCCACAGAAGCTCATCACCATACGTTTCTTTACTCAACTTTATTTACAATTTGATTTTTCTGGAATACATTATACTTACACTTCAATAAGTCCGTATATTGTCCGATTTTCAAGTAAATAAAAGCATGAGGCAATAGACCAGCTACAATCCACTAACAAATAGAGATACAACTAAGATTCTGATAGAAGTGAACGACATAAAGAAAGACAAACCAAATAATTACAACATATCTTAACAACAATAATATGGCAGCCAAGAATAGTGCAGGTAATGCAGTTGAAGTTTCACAAGGCGTTGAAAATAGCTGTGCCATATGTAAAGAAATCTTAGCACCAACCGTTTTGTCAGCAACAACATCGTGCAGACATACATTTTGTTATTAAAATTCTAACAAAATGCCACTCGAACGTCTAAATAAAATAATATCTGCATTTGACTAAGGATTATGTAATTATATTTGCTAATTTCATATTCAATTGCTTATAACTATTTGCATTGTACTTTACTTTTATATACTTTATTTTACTTACTAAATATAAACGAAAATGAAGAGTTAGAGAATGACTAGGATAATTATGCGTAGATTAAAATTTGTTAAATTGTAAAAGAGATTTAATGGAACCGTTTACTAAACTGAATTAATATAAATGGAATTATGATTGAAGATATATTGAAAAAGAATGAATTGTGAATAAATAGATTTAATGGTTTGTCGAGTACTTATGTTGAACACTTTCTTAAATATGTGGTAGAGTTATTTTGAACTTGACCAAGGGACAATGTAAATATTTTAAGTAGCATTGTCATGGTAGGGAGGGTAAAGACTTAGGGAATCATTAACATCCAAAATTCCCAATACTCATCAGAATCTGTAGCTTATCTTCACACGTGTCGCCGTGTATCATTAGTATCACTATAAAGCCATTTCTTTTATTAATCGGTAGTCCACTTTTGAATATTGTTTATGAGTAAGACGCACTTATTAAAATGTAGTAGCGTTTCGTACTATCCTAAGCTAAAAGAGCCCCGACCTACGGCGAGCTAGACCCGAGCATAGCAAGAGTGCGCATCCCTAGCGAAGGAAGTACAAGGTCCTTTTTATTAGTAATTACCACCCACTATTAAAAGACCAACTAGTTAAAAATCTATCGAACTACGTACACTACACATTTTTTGGCGCCCAACGTGGGGCCGAGAAAATACACTAAACATTTTTGGCGCCCAACGTGGGGCCCGAGAAAGTACACTACACATTTTTGAAGCCCAACGTGAGACCCGAAATACTACACATTTTTGGCTCAGACGTGAAGCTCGAAAAGTCCTTAACTTGTTATAGCACACTAAGCTCTAAAGTAATCCATCCACAGTTAAAACACAATATAACTAATTCCAATAAATTAACATATTGGATTGAGAGCATCTATTTGGAAGGGATAGTAAAACATAGGAACATGCGATTCAATTTGAAAGAGAATTGATCGACCAAGTGGAACTGTTTCGAATCCACAGAAGCTCATCACCATACGTTTCTTTACTCAACTTTATTTACAATTTGATTTTTCTGGAATACATTATACTTACACTTCAATAAGTCCGTATATTGTCCGATTTTCAAGTAAATAAAAGCATGAGGCAATAGACCAGCTACAATCCACTAACAAATAGAGATACAACTAAGATTCTGATAGAAGTGATCGACATAAAGAAAGACAAACCAAATAATTACAACATATCTTAACAACAATAATATGGCAGCCAAGAATAGTGCAGGTAATGCAGTTGAAGTTTCACAAGGCGTTGAAAATAGCTGTGCCATATGTAAAGAAATCTTAGCACCAACCGTTTTGTCAGCAACAACATCGTGCAGACATACATTTCATAAAAAGTGCATTATAAACCACTTAAAAAGCACACAAACATGTCCAATTTGCAATGCAGATTGCAACGAATCGAATTTATCTCACTATCAATGTCAGCAAATCTAAATTTTGTATGAAGGAGATCATATATCTCGGTTTTATAATTGGGAATGGACAAATAAGAACCAATCCAGATAAAGTTAAAGCGATAGTAGAATTTCCACAACCAACTTCGATTAAGCAGCTACGAAGATTTCTAGGATTAGCGGGATGGTACCGACGGTTCGTAGAAAACTTTGCCACTATTAGTTTTCCTTTAACGGAACTTCTTAAAAAGAAGATTACGCTCGAATGGAACGTAGAGGCTCAAACCGCTTTTGAAAACTTGAAATCATGTCTTACTGCTTCACCAATTCTCATAACACCAGATTTTTCTAAGCAATTCATTTCGTTGTGTGACGCCAGCTCTTTTGGTGTTGGTTGCGTACTGGCTCAGGAACGAGATGGAGTAGAACTTCCGATTTCGTATATGTCCGAAAAATTGTGCAAAGCACAACGTAACTATTCAGTTTCCGAATTAGAATGTCTTGCCGTTATAAAAGGAATTAAAAAATTCCGCGCATATATTGAAGGACAGGATTTCTTAGTCATAACAGACCATGCAGCCCTTCAATGGCTAATGCGGCAGAAGGATTTATCAGGAAGGTTAGCCCGATGGTCAATGAAGTTGAGAGCGTTTACGTTCACTATAAAACATCGTAGCGGTTCTCAGAACGTCGTTGCAGACACCTTATCCAGACAGAACGACCCAGCCATCGATGTCAAAATTTTGTCAAAATGGACTCATAGTTGACGTAGATTCTCCACATTTCAAATCCACTGAATACTTGGACTTAATAAAGACCATATCTAACAATCAATCAAGATTTCCCGATCTACAAATCAGGGATGGATATATTTACAAAAGAACTACTTTTGTATCAGATGATATAAAGCAAGAAAACCCATGGAAACTATGGATACCTTCAGCTTTAGTACCCGATATATTGTTTCAGGCCCATGATGCACCAAGTTCATCTCATTGTGGCATGAGTAAAACTGTAGAGAAACTAAAAAGATATTTGTTTTGGCCTTGCATGGTTACGCAAATACGCAACTATATATCTAATTGTGTAATTTGTCGTACCACGAAAAGTCCAAACACGGTTCTAAAACCACCAATGGGTAAACCGTTAACCTCAGACAGGCCATTCCAAAAATTATATATTGACCTCTTAGGCCCATACCCTCGCACAAAAAAAGGTCACATAGGTTTGTTGATTGTCGTTGACCATAACACCCGTTTCCACTTTTTGTTACCTCTTAAGAAGTTCACCGCTCCTAAAATCTGTGACTACTTAAAGGGGGCTATATTCTATACGTTTGGCGTTCCAGAAGTAATACTTTCTGATAATGGGAGTCAGTTTAAGTCAAGCTATTTCCAAGCTTTCCTTACTAGTTTTGGCGTACAGCAAAAACTTACAGCCTAACAGTCTACAGGCTAACGCGAGTGAAAGACTTAACAGATCGGTGTTAGCCGCTGTAAGAGCTTATATAGGGAAAGATCACACAAATTGGGATGACAACTCAGACGCTATTAGCGGATCTTTAAGAGCATCGTTGCATAGAAGCACAGGTTCGTCACCTTACTTTCTGACATTTGGACAAAATATGATCCTTAACGGCAAGGACTATAGTCTCCTGCGCACTCTAAATATGTTAGCGGACGACACTAGGTTATCTAAACCGGAGGCTTTAGAACCGCAGAGACGGCAAGCTAAACTGAACCTAAACCGATCCCATGTAGAAAACGCGAATAGATACAACCTACGCACACGGCAGATAGAATTTAAAAACGGCGATTTCATTTATGCTAGAAACTTTACACAAAGTAATGCCGTAAAGAAATTCAGTAGTAAATTGGCACCCGTAAAGAAAAGTAGTAAGGTAAAGAAAAGCTATAAGCGGATAAAACTTCGTGGCGAACGCTCACAATTTTTGACGCTGCCCATTTAAACTGCACATACACGTGAAATATAATTTAGTTATATATATATCCAATCTCATAAAACAAGAGTTGGGATATTTCAATAAATTTCCGTGTTCGATTCGTGTGAAAGTGGCAACGAGATTCGACCCCAAGGCGTAAGGAAGGCCAGGTCTATATAAGAGCATTTGGTTGCTCTACAGCCGACTACCCCCCCGTCTCGTCGACCCTCGCATCAGCTCATGGTTTAAACCCCGTCGCTCCAAGAAGAGGCCACGAGGCGACATAACCTTCAGCCAACAAGTTACGCAACCGGCCACCTGCCGAATGATAACTGGCCAAATATATTGGAAGGCTAGAGCTCATCCAGATTATCCAGCTATGCAGAAGTTTAGACGACCGGAGCAGATTTAATTACATTTGAATATCATCATCGTCACGCAGTGAAGATCATCTCCTATGACCAACGGAGGTCTAACTTTGGATTTCATCTTATCGCAGCGCAGCGTAGCAGCCAGCGGTTTCCTAAGGTCTTATCGCTGCAGTGCTGCAGTTATATTTCGTGTTTTGTTTTGATTCTTGATTTTCTTTTGTATTGCGATAATAATGAATTAAATACTCGCAGATTAACGGAACTTTTGGCATTTGAATAGGAATTTAACTTAGAACCTTTAAAGTTTGACCTACAGCTCGACAATGTCAACGTGAACTTGGGCCCAACTTTACGCACATCATGGAGTGGATATTTAAGGTCGTGAGTACTACAAACCAACAATGATAAAAATTTTATTATGAATTACCTATATTAAAATTCTAACAAAATGCCACTCGAACGTCTAAATAAAATAATATCTGCATTTGACTAAGGATTATGTAATTATATTTGCTAATTTCATATTCAATTGCTTATAACTATTTGCATTGTACTTTACTTTTATATACTTTATTTTACTTACTAAATATAAACGAAAATGAAGAGTTAGAGAATGACTAGGATAATTATGCGTAGATTAAAATTTGTTAAATTGTAAAAGAGATTTAATGGAACCGTTTACTAAACTGAATTAATATAAATGGAATTATGATTGAAGATATATTGAAAAAGAATGAATTGTGAATAAATAGATTTAATGGTTTGTCGAGTACTTATGTTGAACACTTTCTTAAATATGTGGTAGAGTTATTTTGAACTTGACCAAGGGACAATGTAAATATTTTAAGTAGCATTGTCATGGTAGGGAGGGTAAAGACTTAGGGAATCATTAACATCCAAAATTCCCAATACTCATCAGAATCTGTAGCTTATCTTCACACGTGTCGCCGTGTATCATTAGTATCACTATAAAGCCATTTCTTTTATTAATCGGTAGTCCACTTTTGAATATTGTTTATGAGTAAGACGCACTTATTAAAATGTAGTAGCGTTTCGTACTATCCTAAGCTAAAAGAGCCCCGACCTACGGCGAGCTAGACCCGAGCATAGCAAGAGTGCGCATCCCTAGCGAAGGAAGTACAAGGTCCTTTTTATTAGTAATTACCACCCACTATTAAAAGACCAACTAGTTAAAAATCTATCGAACTACGTACACTACACATTTTTTGGCGCTCAACGTGGGGCCGAGAAAATACACTAAACATTTTTGGCGCCCAACGTGGGGCCCGAGAAAGTACACTACACATTTTTGAAGCCCAACGTGAGACCCGAAATACTACACATTTTTGGCTCAGACGTGAAGCTCGAAAAGTCCTTAACTTGTTATAGCACACTAAGCTCTAAAGTAATCCATCCACAGTTAAAACACAATATAACTAATTCCAATAAATTAACATATTGGATTGAGAGCATCTATTTGGAAGGGATAGTAAAACATAGGAACATGCGATTCAATTTGAAAGAGAATTGATCGACCAAGTGGAACTGTTTCGAATCCACAGAAGCTCATCACCATACGTTTCTTTACTCAACTTTATTTACAATTTGATTTTTCTGGAATACATTATACTTACACTTCAATAAGTCCGTATATTGTCCGATTTTCAAGTAAATAAAAGCATGAGGCAATAGACCAGCTACAATCCACTAACAAATAGAGATACAACTAAGATTCTGATAGAAGTGATCGACATAAAGAAAGACAAACCAAATAATTACAACATATCTTAACAACAATAATATGGCAGCCAAGAATAGTGCAGGTAATGCAGTTGAAGTTTCACAAGGCGTTGAAAATAGCTGTGCCATATGTAAAGAAATCTTAGCACCAACCGTTTTGTCAGCAACAACATCGTGCAGACATACATTTCATAAAAAGTGCATTATAAACCACTTAAAAAGCACACAAACATGTCCAATTTGCAATGCAGATTGCAACGAATCGAATTTATCTCACTATCAATGTCAGCAAATCTAAATTTTGTATGAAGGAGATCATATATCTCGGTTTTATAATTGGGAATGGACAAATAAGAACCAATCCAGATAAAGTTAAAGCGATAGTAGAATTTCCACAACCAACTTCGATTAAGCAGCTACGAAGATTTCTAGGATTAGCGGGATGGTACCGACGGTTCGTAGAAAACTTTGCCACTATTAGTTTTCCTTTAACGGAACTTCTTAAAAAGAAGATTACGCTCGAATGGAACGTAGAGGCTCAAACCGCTTTTGAAAACTTGAAATCATGTCTTACTGCTTCACCAATTCTCATAACACCAGATTTTTCTAAGCAATTCATTTCGTTGTGTGACGCCAGCTCTTTTGGTGTTGGTTGCGTACTGGCTCAGGAACGAGATGGAGTAGAACTTCCGATTTCGTATATGTCCGAAAAATTGTGCAAAGCACAACGTAACTATTCAGTTTCCGAATTAGAATGTCTTGCCGTTATAAAAGGAATTAAAAAATTCCGCGCATATATTGAAGGACAGGATTTCTTAGTCATAACAGACCATGCAGCCCTTCAATGGCTAATGCGGCAGAAGGATTTATCAGGAAGGTTAGCCCGATGGTCAATGAAGTTGAGAGCGTTTACGTTCACTATAAAACATCGTAGCGGTTCTCAGAACGTCGTTGCAGACACCTTATCCAGACAGAACGACCCAGCCATCGATGTCAAAATTTTGTCAAAATGGACTCATAGTTGACGTAGATTCTCCACATTTCAAATCCACTGAATACTTGGACTTAATAAAGACCATATCTAACAATCAATCAAGATTTCCCGATCTACAAATCAGGGATGGATATATTTACAAAAGAACTACTTTTGTATCAGATGATATAAAGCAAGAAAACCCATGGAAACTATGGATACCTTCAGCTTTAGTACCCGATATATTGTTTCAGGCCCATGATGCACCAAGTTCATCTCATTGTGGCATGAGTAAAACTGTAGAGAAACTAAAAAGATATTTGTTTTGGCCTTGCATGGTTACGCAAATACGCAACTATATATCTAATTGTGTAATTTGTCGTACCACGAAAAGTCCAAACACGGTTCTAAAACCACCAATGGGTAAACCGTTAACCTCAGACAGGCCATTCCAAAAATTATATATTGACCTCTTAGGCCCATACCCTCGCACAAAAAAAGGTCACATAGGTTTGTTGATTGTCGTTGACCATAACACCCGTTTCCACTTTTTGTTACCTCTTAAGAAGTTCACCGCTCCTAAAATCTGTGACTACTTAAAGGGGGCTATATTCTATACGTTTGGCGTTCCAGAAGTAATACTTTCTGATAATGGGAGTCAGTTTAAGTCAAGCTATTTCCAAGCTTTCCTTACTAGTTTTGGCGTACAGCAAAAACTTACAGCCTAACAGTCTACAGGCTAACGCGAGTGAAAGACTTAACAGATCGGTGTTAGCCGCTGTAAGAGCTTATATAGGGAAAGATCACACAAATTGGGATGACAACTCAGACGCTATTAGCGGATCTTTAAGAGCATCGTTGCATAGAAGCACAGGTTCGTCACCTTACTTTCTGACATTTGGACAAAATATGATCCTTAACGGCAAGGACTATAGTCTCCTGCGCACTCTAAATATGTTAGCGGACGACACTAGGTTATCTAAACCGGAGGCTTTAGAACCGCAGAGACGGCAAGCTAAACTGAACCTAAACCGATCCCATGTAGAAAACGCGAATAGATACAACCTACGCACACGGCAGATAGAATTTAAAAACGGCGATTTCATTTATGCTAGAAACTTTACACAAAGTAATGCCGTAAAGAAATTCAGTAGTAAATTGGCACCCGTAAAGAAAAGTAGTAAGGTAAAGAAAAGCTATAAGCGGATAAAACTTCGTGGCGAACGCTCACAATTTTTGACGCTGCCCATTTAAACTGCACATACACGTGAAATATAATTTAGTTATATATATATCCAATCTCATAAAACAAGAGTTGGGATATTTCAATAAATTTCCGTGTTCGATTCGTGTGAAAGTGGCAACGAGATTCGACCCCAAGGCGTAAGGAAGGCCAGGTCTATATAAGAGCATTTGGTTGCTCTACAGCCGACTACCCCCCCGTCTCGTCGACCCTCCGAATGATAACTGGCCAAATATATTGGAAGGCTAGAGCTCATCCAGATTATCCAGCTATGCAGAAGTTTAGACGACCGGAGCAGATTTAATTACATTTGAATATCATCATCGTCACGCAGTGAAGATCATCTCCTATGACCAACGGAGGTCTAACTTTGGATTTCATCTTATCGCAGCGCAGCGTAGCAGCCAGCGGTTTCCTAAGGTCTTATCGCTGCAGTGCTGCAGTTATATTTCGTGTTTTGTTTTGATTCTTGATTTTCTTTTGTATTGCGATAATAATGAATTAAATACTCGCAGATTAACGGAACTTTTGGCATTTGAATAGGAATTTAACTTAGAACCTTTAAAGTTTGACCTACAGCTCGACAATGTCAACGTGAACTTGGGCCCAACTTTACGCACATCATGGAGTGGATATTTAAGGTCGTGAGTACTACAAACCAACAATGATAAAAATTTTATTATGAATTACCTATATTAAAATTCTAACAAAATGCCACTCGAACGTCTAAATAAAATAATATCTGCATTTGACTAAGGATTATGTAATTATATTTGCTAATTTCATATTCAATTGCTTATAACTATTTGCATTGTACTTTACTTTTATATACTTTATTTTACTTACTAAATATAAACGAAAATGAAGAGTTAGAGAATGACTAGGATAATTATGCGTAGATTAAAATTTGTTAAATTGTAAAAGAGATTTAATGGAACCGTTTACTAAACTGAATTAATATAAATGGAATTATGATTGAAGATATATTGAAAAAGAATGAATTGTGAATAAATAGATTTAATGGTTTGTCGAGTACTTATGTTGAACACTTTCTTAAATATGTGGTAGAGTTATTTTGAACTTGACCAAGGGACAATGTAAATATTTTAAGTAGCATTGTCATGGTAGGGAGGGTAAAGACTTAGGGAATCATTAACATCCAAAATTCCCAATACTCATCAGAATCTGTAGCTTATCTTCACACGTGTCGCCGTGTATCATTAGTATCACTATAAAGCCATTTCTTTTATTAATCGGTAGTCCACTTTTGAATATTGTTTATGAGTAAGACGCACTTATTAAAATGTAGTAGCGTTTCGTACTATCCTAAGCTAAAAGAGCCCCGACCTACGGCGAGCTAGACCCGAGCATAGCAAGAGTGTGCATCCCTAGCGAAGGAAGTACAAGGTCCTTTTTATTAGTAATTACCACCCACTATTAAAAGACCAACTAGTTAAAAATCTATCGAACTACGTACACTACACATTTTTTGGCGCCCAACGTGGGGCCGAGAAAATACACTACACATTTTTGGCGCCCAACGTGGGGCCCGAGAAAGTACACTACACATTTTTGAAGCCCAACGTGAGACCCGAAATACTACACATTTTTGGCTCAGACGTGAAGCTCGAAAAGTCCTTAACTTGTTATAGCACACTAAGCTCTAAAGTAATCCATCCACAGTTAAAACACAATATAACTAATTCCAATAAATTAACATATTGGATTGAGAGCATCTATTTGGAAGGGATAGTAAAACATAGGAACATGCGATTCAATTTGAAAGAGAATTGATCGACCAAGTGGAACTGTTTCGAATCCACAGAAGCTCATCACCATACGTTTCTTTACTCAACTTTATTTACAATTTGATTTTTCTGGAATACATTATACTTACACTTCAATAAGTCCGTATATTGTCCGATTTTCAAGTAAATAAAAGCATGAGGCAATAGACCAGCTACAATCCACTAACAAATAGAGATACAACTAAGATTCTGATAGAAGTGAACGACATAAAGTAAGACAAACCAAATAATTACAACATATCTTAACAACAATAATATGGCAGCCAAGAATAGTGCAGGTAATGCAGTTGAAGTTTCACAAGGCGTTGAAAATAGCTGTGCCATATGTAAATAAATCTTAGCACCAACCGTTTTGTCAGCAACAACATCGTGCAGACATACATTTTGTTATTAAAATTCTAACAAAATGCCACTCGAACGTCTAAATAAAATAATATCTGCATTTGACTAAGGATTATGTAATTATATTTGCTAATTTCATATTCAATTGCTTATAACTATTTGCATTGTACTTTACTTTTATATACTTTATTTTACTTACTAAATATAAACGAAAATGAAGAGTTAGAGAATGACTAGGATAATTATGCGTAGATTAAAATTTGTTAAATTGTAAAAGAGATTTAATGGAACCGTTTACTAAACTGAATTAATATAAATGGAATTATGATTGAAGATATATTGAAAAAGAATGAATTGTGAATAAATAGATTTAATGGTTTGTCGAGTACTTATGTTGAACACTTTCTTAAATATGTGGTAGAGTTATTTTGAACTTGACCAAGGGACAATGTAAATATTTTAAGTAGCATTGTCATGGTAGGGAGGGTAAAGACTTAGGGAATCATTAACATCCAAAATTCCCAATACTCATCAGAATCTGTAGCTTATCTTCACACGTGTCGCCGTGTATCATTAGTATCACTATAAAGCCATTTCTTTTATTAATCGGTAGTCCACTTTTGAATATTGTTTATGAGTAAGACGCACTTATTAAAATGTAGTAGCGTTTCGTACTATCCTAAGCTAAAAGAGCCCCGACCTACGGCGAGCTAGACCCGAGCATAGCAAGAGTGCGCATCCCTAGCGAAGGAAGTACAAGGTCCTTTTTATTAGTAATTACCACCCACTATTAAAAGACCAACTAGTTAAAAATCTATCGAACTACGTACACTACACATTTTTTGGCGCCCAACGTGGGGCCGAGAAAATACACTACACATTTTTGGCGCCCAACGTGGGGCCCGAGAAAGTACACTACACATTTTTGAAGCCCAACGTGAGACCCGAAATACTACACATTTTTGGCTCAGACGTGAAGCTCGAAAAGTCCTTAACTTGTTATAGCACACTAAGCTCTAAAGTAATCCATCCACAGTTAAAACACAATATAACTAATTCCAATAAATTAACATATTGGATTGAGAGCATCTATTTGGAAGGGATAGTAAAACATAGGAACATGCGATTCAATTTGAAAGAGAATTGATCGACCAAGTGGAACTGTTTCGAATCCACAGAAGCTCATCACCATACGTTTCTTTACTCAACTTTATTTACAATTTGATTTTTCTGGAATACATTATACTTACACTTCAATAAGTCCGTATATTGTCCGATTTTCAAGTAAATAAAAGCATGAGGCAATAGACCAGCTACAATCCACTAACAAATAGAGATACAACTAAGATTCTGATAGAAGTGATCGACATAAAGAAAGACAAACCAAATAATTACAACATATCTTAACAACAATAATATGCCAGCCAAGAATAGTGCAGGTAATGCAGTTGAAGTTTCACAAGGCGTTGAAAATAGCTGTGCCATATGTAAAGAAATCTTAGCACCAACCGTTTTGTCAGCAACAACATCGTGCAGACATACATTTCATAAAAAGTGCATTATAAACCACTTAAAAAGCACACAAACATGTCCAATTTGCAATGCAGATTGCAACGAATCGAATTTATCTCACTATCAATGTCAGCAAATCTAAATTTTGTATGAAGGAGATCATATATCTCGGTTTTATAATTGGGAATGGACAAATAAGAACCAATCCAGATAAAGTTAAAGCGATAGTAGAATTTCGACAACCAACTTCGATTAAGCAGCTACGAAGATTTCTAGGATTAGCGGGATGGTACCGACGGTTCGTAGAAAACTTTGCCACTATTAGTTTTCCTTTAACGGAACTTCTTAAAAAGAAGATTACGCTCGAATGGAACGTAGAGGCTCAAACCGCTTTTGAAAACTTGAAATCATGTCTTACTGCTTCACCAATTCTCATAACACCAGATTTTTCTAAGCAATTCATTTTGTTGTGTGACGCCAGCTCTTTTGGTGTTGGTTGCGTACTGGCTCAGGAACGAGATGGAGTAGAACTTCCGATTTCGTATATGTCCGAAAAATTGTGCAAAGCACAACGTAACTATTCAGTTTCCGAATTAGAATGTCTTGCCGTTATAAAAGGAATTAAAAAATTCCGCGCATATATTGAAGGACAGGATTTCTTAGTCATAACAGACCATGCAGCCCTTCAATGGCTAATGCGGCAGAAGGATTTATCAGGAAGGTTAGCCCGATGGTCAATGAAGTTGAGAGCGTTTACGTTCACTATAAAACATCGTAGCGGTTCTCAGAACGTCGTTGCAGACACCTTATCCAGACAGAACGACCCAGCCATCGATGTCAAAATTTTGTCAAAATGGACTCATAGTTGACGTAGATTCTCCACATTTCAAATCCACTGAATACTTGGACTTAATAAAGACCATATCTAACAATCAATCAAGATTTCCCGATCTACAAATCAGGGATGGATATATTTACAAAAGAACTACTTTTGTATCAGATGATATAAAGCAAGAAAACCCATGGAAACTATGGATACCTTCAGCTTTAGTACCCGATATATTGTTTCAGGCCCATGATGCACCAAGTTCATCTCATTGTGGCATGAGTAAAACTGTAGAGAAACTAAAAAGATATTTGTTTTGGCCTTGCATGGCTACGCAAATACGCAACTATATATCTAATTGTGTAATTTGTCGTACCACGAAAAGTCCAAACACGGTTCTAAAACCACCAATGGGTAAACCGTTAACCTCAGACAGGCCATTCCAAAAATTATATATTGACCTCTTAGGCCCGTACCCTCGCACAAAAAAAGGTCACATAGGTTTGTTGATTGTCGTTGACCATAACACCCGTTTCCACTTTTTGTTACCTCTTAAGAAGTTCACCGCTCCTAAAATCTGTGACTACTTAAAGGGGGCTATATTCTATACGTTTGGCGTTCCAGAAGTAATACTTTCTGATAATGGGAGTCAATTTAAGTCAAGCTATTTCCAAGCTTTCCTTACTAGTTTTGGCGTACAGCAAAAACTTACAGCCTAACAGTCTACAGGCTAACGCGAGTGAAAGACTTAACAGATCGGTGTTAGCCGCTGTAAGAGCTTATATAGGGAAAGATCACACAAATTGGGATGACAACTTAGACGCTATTAGCGGATCTTTAAGAGCATCGTTGCATAGAAGCACAGGTTCGTCACCTTACTTTCTGACATTTGGACAAAATATGATCCTTAACGGCAAGGACTATAGTCTCCTGCGCACTCTAAATATGTTAGCGGACGACACTAGGTTATCTAAACCGGAGGCTTTAGAGCCGCAGAGACGGCAAGCTAAACTGAACCTAAACCGATCCCATGTAGAAAACGCGAATAGATACAACCTACGCACACGGCAGATAGAATTTAAAAACGGCGATTTCATTTATGCTAGAAACTTTACACAAAGTAATGCCGTAAAGAAATTCAGTAGTAAATTGGCACCCGTAAAGAAAAGTAGTAAGGTAAAGAAAAGCTATAAGCGGATAAAACTTCGTGGCGAACGCTCACAATTTTTGACGCTGCCCATTTAAACTGCACATACACGTGAAATATAATTTAGTTATATATATATCCAATCTCATAAAACAAGAGTTGGGATATTTCAATAAATTTCCGTGTTCGATTCGTGTGAAAGTGGCAACGAGATTCGACCCCAAGGCGTAAGGAAGGCCAGGTCTATATAAGAGCATTTGGTTGCTCTACAGCCGACTACCCCCCCGTCTCGTCGACCCCCGCATCAGCTCATGGTTTAAACCCCGTCGCTCCAAGAAGAGGCCACGAGGCGACATAACCTTCAGCCAACAAGTTACGCAACCGGCCACCTGCCGAATGATAACTGGCCAAATATATTGGAAGGCTAGAGCTCATCCAGATTATCCAGCTATGCAGAAGTTTAGACGACCGGAGCAGATTTAATTACATTTGAATATCATCATCGTCACGCAGTGAAGATCATCTCCTATGACCAACGGAGGTCTAACTTTGGATTTCGTCTTATCGCAGCGCAGCGTAGCAGCCAGCGGTTTCCTAAGGTCTTATCGCTGCAGTGCTGCAGTTATATTTCGTGTTTTGTTTTGATTCTTGATTTTCTTTTGTATTGCGATAATAATGAATTAAATACTCGCAGATTAACGGAACTTTTGGCATTTGAATAGGAATTTAACTTAGAACCTTTAAAGTTTGACCTACAGCTCGACAATGTCAACGTGAACTTGGGCCCAACTTTACGCACATCATGGAGTGGATATTTAAGGTCGTGAGTACTACAAACCAACAATGATAAAAATTTTATTATGAATTACCTATATTAAAATTCTAAGAAAATGTCACTCGAACGTCTAAATAAAATAATATCTGCATTTGACTAAGGATTATGTAATTATATTTGCTAATTTCATATTCAATTGCTTATAACTATTTGCATTGTACTTTACTTTTATATACTTTATTTTACTTACTAAATATAAACGAAAATGAAGAGTTAGAGAATGACTAGGATAATTATGCGTAGATTAAAATTTGTTAAATTGTAAAAGAGATTTAATGGAACCGTTTACTAAACTGAATTAATATAAATGGAATTATGATTGAAGATATATTGAAAAAGAATGAATTGTGAATAAATAGATTTAATGGTTTGTCGAGTACTTATGTTGAACACTTTCGTAAATATGTGGTAGAGTTATTTTGAACTTGGCCAAGGGACAATGTAAATATTTTAAGTAGCATTGTCATGGTAGGGAGGGTAAAGACTTAGGGAATCATTAACTTCCAAAATTCCCAATACTCATCAGAATCTGTAGCTTATCTTCACACGTGTCGGCGTGTATCATTAGTATCACTATAAAGCCATTTCTTTTATTAATCGGTAGTCCACTTTTGAATATTGTTTATGAGTAAGACGCACTTATTAAAATGTAGTAGCGTTTCGTACTATCCTAAGCTAAAAGAGCCCCGACCTACGGCGAGCTAGACCCGAGCATAGCAAGAGTGCGCATCCCTAGTGAAGGAAGTACAAGGTCCTCTTTATTAGTAATTACCACCCACTATTAAAAGACCAACTAGTTAAAAATCTATCGAACTACGTACACTACAAAGGCCGGTTAAATTAATTATTTGTTTGCTTCCTTCTTGTTCTCATTTGCTCATGTTAAAACTACTTCTGGGTTTCTTAATTCCTTTTTTTTCTGCATTAGATTTTTTTTTTTTATCTTGTTAAATGCTAATTAATTTATAATTTGGAACTTGGTGCATGTATGTGTATTGTAATATGTTAGGTGGGCAATACTATTTATGGATGTTGCATTTTTGATAAGTTCTTTAATTATAGTTGCTCTGCAGTTGCACTGGTATATAGTTGTATATGTATATGCGTGGGTTCGCCAAGGCTTTTTAGTTTTCCACAAGAAAGGTGTGCAGATCTGCCGACTGTGCAGTTGTTTTTCCCAATATTTTCCCCAATATAAGTCACTGTGGAGCCCTATCCGCAGAGTCGTGCACTAACAGCCGAGGTGCTCCGCTGTCCGTGGCAATGTATAAGCTAGATTTGTCTCGTTTTCCTTGAAGATAATAGAAGATAATTTTTCTCACAGACTCCACTGCTGATCATTGCGACGGCCAAAAGAGAAAAGAACTCCATAAGGGAGTAAATGCAGTGCAAAGCTACAGTGCACTTAAAGCTCTAATTGTAGCTTTGCCGTGATTAGAGTTGCATTAGATCAGCTGATAGATTAGCACTCGGTGTCCTCTGGCCCGCCGGCGCCCGCGCTTCCCGGCTTAAAGTCGCTTATGTGTGCCGTTTTCACCTTCTTGGTTGCCGCGTGTTCCAGGATGCAGATAACCGGTGAAGTGAACTTCTTTATCCTGAACGGCCCGTCGAGCCTTGGCGCCAACTTCGCTGCAAAGCTTTCGCCCGCCTTCGAAAGATGGTGTTCCTTGGCCCACACTGTGTCCCCCACCTTGGGTTTCCACGGCGTCTCCGGAGTTTTTAGTGGCGCGCCTGGTCCTGCGCCGCCTTCTCCATATTGGTCCGCACCAACTCGAAAATCTCCTTCAGCTTTTCCGAGTTTTCTGCAGGCGTCTGCGTACACCGGCCTGTCTCAGTCGTAAGCTCGTCAAACAAAGCGTTCGGCAGCCTTGGTACCCTTCCCTGCGTGATAAACGCTGGCGAGTATCCGGTGGACTCCGCCACACTCGTATTCACTGCAGCTCCGGCCAGTTCTCGTCCCACCTCCTTTGATCGGCCCCCCTGAACTGCGCGATCATTATTTCAACGGTCCTGTTAGCCCTTTCCGTGGGGTTTTCTTGCGGGGTATATGGAGCCATGAGCTGGTGTCGCACCCCCAGCTCCTCCAGAAACCTCTTGAATGCCCTGCTGGTGAACTGCACTCCATTATCCGTTATCATGACCGCTGCTTGAGGGGCTCACCAGGCCCTCAATGCCGGTGACTTTTACCTCTACGGCCGATCTCCTTCCGTACTCCTTTTGTAAAGCCTCCAGTACGGCGACCGTTTCGTTTCGTCTACCGTCTGTTCGATAAATTCGGACAGCGTCTTCGGCATTTCCTCGACCAAGCCCTCCAGCTTGATCCCTAGAGCGCTCGCTATGGCGGGAATATCATCCTTTTTCAGGCTGTAAAGCCACGACTTCCCCATCTTATACTCTGTTCTTTTCGCCAGGACAATCACGGATGGGCGCCAGATGTATCGAACTGTTTTCCTTCAGTTTTGCTCTGGTTCTCGCCGTTTTTCTGCGCGGTGTCGCTCTCTCGTTGTCCTTCCTTTGCTTCACGACCGTGTCGCCTCGAATGGGACGCGGAGATGGAAGTTGCCGAGCAATACTAGGAGAATGCAAATTTGACAACTTAAGCCTGTCAAACGGCTTAAGTTGTCAAATTTGGCTTGTATGATATGTTCGATATAATGATATGATATAATCGATTTCTCTAAAATGGCATTCCGCGGATCGGAAATTCGCGGCTGATAGCGAATATTTCTATTTCGACCTCCACCACCCCTAGGCTGTCGAATTTGTTGGCTTTGTGACTCATTTAAGTCAGTTGGCCCCACTCCTCTTCTACTTGATAATTTAGGGTTACCCCAGAATCGGGGTTTCTTTTACTTCGGAATAGCCCCTTCACAAGTGCTTGCTCTAGTTGTGCTGAGTAATGCAAGTCCTGTATTACACCAGGTGCTTTGCACTCAGGACACTCTTGATATTTTTCTAGATGTGCCAAGATACACTGATTGTGAAATCTATGTCCACATGCAGTATTAACTATGTTTTCTGTTGCCAGCAGATGTTCTAAACAAAGATTGCAAGTACCTTCAGGCTCTCCTGCAGATGCATGTACCGGCAAGTCCTCTCTACTGCGTGCTAAAGACATATTTGTTCTTTAAATGTTCAGAAAAATTGTATAATTAAACATTTTTTTTTTTTGTTAGTTTATCATAAAATGTTTATTTATTTATGTTTAATAATTCATAAGTTATTTGTTTTCCTTATGGTACTCAGGGAAGTTGATGAAATGGTATTTTAAATTTTCTTTTACTAAAATAACAGCAGTCCGCTTAAGTCATATACTCGCGATGACTCTTTAATTTATAAACTTTTCACGCTGTAGCTTTTCAGCAAAACCTGCATAATAGGGTGATGTTTAGCCGAGCTGAACTTATCACATTCCATATTAGGCCTATTTTCTCTGCTGAATACTCCAACAATAAAAACTTAATAGACGACTCCTCATAACATTCTAGTGACTTCGGTATCCTCATTAGAAAGTTCGATTCAGTATTGAGGTGAATGCGTTAGTCTATTGGTAAGTTTACTTCCTTAATAGGAAATTTAGTGAAAGAGTGGGCCATATTTATTGTGTAAGAAATATGCTTCCTGCTCTATTTTATAATCCCATTGTGGAAGGTCTAGTGAATTAATTTCCAGAATTTACTTTAAAATGAATAATTATTTCCGATCACTGTGCAATTGCAGGTCCGTCGGATATTCTCTGAGACGTTGTTCTTAGGAATATAGTTCCAGACAGAACTCAATGCAAATAAAACAGATATAATTTAACGACAACTAATTTAAACATCTCGGAACTAAAGAGTGAACGAATTTGTTCGGTCATTGCCAAAAATCGTTTTTCCTATTCTTCAGCTTCGAAAACTAAATCAGTTTGCTACTATAGCAAATGCACTTGGGATAAGTGAAGCCGGCTTGATGGATTTCGCCTTCTAGTTAAATGTACCTAGTAGTTTCTGCGTGGCCCCACACGTTGGGCGCCAAATTCTGTAGTTGTGAACTTTCATAGTAGATTGAATGGTAAAATCTTCGCTAAATTGTTGGCCCTTGGGACCCTGGTTGCAGCTAGCTTACATTCGGCATTGGGGGGGTTCGTTGGCCAAATAATAAAGCCCTCACTCGATCAGAAAATAAAAATGTAAATAAAAAGAAAATAATAAGTTCACTTACCCAAATCCATCCTATAGGCCCAGAGGAATTGTTGTTGGGATTTAATTATCCTAATTTAATTGATTAAAAAATTTACACTTGTGCACACACCGCTCGCACATATGACTTACGCTGACTGTGCCCAGCTGCGCCTGCACAGTCCCTTTTATAGACCGCGGGGATCCCGTTATTTCCCCCTTTTGCGCACGGCCCGCTTGGGTACAAGGTCCAACTCAGGTCCCGTTAGTTCACAGTGCGTCCTCTTTGTGCTTGTCTATAGCATACATAGCAATAAAAAATTAGAATTTAATTTTAGTCAACCTAATTTCATTTAATTCTGTTTATCGTTAAGTAATTACGTTAACTATAAGTTATGTGTTCCTTTTTTTTTGTTTCTTTAATTTTTAAACTATTCAATATTTTATTTCTATTTCCGGTCGCTTACTTTAATTGAATTTATTGAATATTTTATTTAATTTGTTTGCTTTCCTAATTCATGGTTTTTTTTCTTATTTCTTTCTTAAATTTCGGTAATTTTATTTCATTCTATCTTTTAGTTCTGTTTCATTAATTTAATTTCGCTAAACTTTTGTTTAATGTAACATTCACTTTCTTGTCTTTCACTTTTAATTTCCTCCTGTCAATTCTTTAATTTCCTTTATGTAGGTAGGGATGGTGTATATATACCCATGTAAGGTATATTACCTAATAAAATGCCTTGCCTCCTACAAAATAATAACTAAAAAATATCATGAGTGGCAGTCGCCCACAAAAATTAGCAGTTTCAGAACTAAAAATAATAATAATCAACAAAAAAATGAATAGAAATGAAAATCAAAAGTATGAAAATTTAAATTAAAGGCCGGTTAAATTAATTATTTGTTTGCTTCCTTCCCATTATGTGTATTATGTGTATTATGTGTATTATGTGTATTATGTGTATTATGTGTATTATGTGTATTATGTGTATTATGTGTATTATGTGTATTATGTGTATTATGTTTATTATGTGTATTATGTGTATTATGTGTATTATGTGTATTATGTGTATTATGTGTATTATGTGTATTATGTGTATTATGTGTATTATGTGTATTATGTGTATTATGTGTATTATGTGTATTATGTGTATTATGTGTATTATGTGTATTATGTGTATTATGTGTATTATGTGTATTATGTGTATTATGTGTATTATGTGTATTATGTGTATTATGTGTATTATGTGTATTATGTGTATTATGTGTATTATGTGTATTATGTGTATTATGTGTATTATGTGTATTATGTATTATGTGTTTTGTAATATGTAAGTTGGGCAATACTATTTATGGATGTTGCATTTTTGATAAGTTCTTTAATTATAGTTGCTGTGTGCAGATCTTTTTCTGCATAGAACCCCGATATAAGTCACTGTGGAGCCCTATCCGCAGAGACGTGCACTCTAACAGCCGGGGTGCTCCGCTGTCCGTGGCAATGTCCGCTATATTTGTCTCGTTTTCCTTGAAGATAATAGAAGATAATTTTTCTCACAGACTCCACTGCTGATCATTGCGACGGCCAAAAGAGAAAAGACTCCATGAGGGAGTAAGTGCAGTGCAAAGCTACCGTGCACTTAAAGCTACCGCAATAGTAACCGTTTTCAAATTTTGTTTTCAAATCTTTTCTCGAAAATTCAAATTCAAATTATATTGGAAACAACAAAATCGTTTTTTTTTTCGTAATACAATTGGACGGGCTGTACATTACACGCTCCGGGCTATTCTCCGAAGCCGGTCTCTCGCATCTCCCGGTTGGTTGCGTCGCCACGTGCTGCCATCTCTAAAGTTTGATTTCGAAGAGACGGCCTCGAGCCGTTAATCCGCGGGGCCTATACCGGTAACGGGATCTTTCCTCCGTGTATCTGCCTTCCACGGAATTTGCAGCTGTGTGCGTTAACCGCTAACGGTGCTTGCAGCTTGCAAGGGTATGCCCCTGTCCCGCTCTCGCGCTCCAACGAGCCTGTGTATGTGTAGAGTGACTTTCATATGTGCTTTTCCATACCCCGCATCGTCTTCCCCCCTTCATCACCAAAGGGGTTCCGCTACTATTCTGCTACATTAGCACTCGGTGTCCTCTGGCCCGCCGGCGCCCGCGCTTCCCGGCTTAAAGTCGCCTTTGTGTGCCGTTTTCACCTTCTTGGTTGCCGCGTGTTCCAGGATGCAGATAACCGGTGAAGTGAACTTCTTTATCCTGAACGGCCCGTCGAACCTTGGCGCCAACTTCGCTGCAAAGCTTTCGCCCGCCTTCGAAAGGTGGTGTTCCTTGGCCCACACTGTGTCCCCCACCTTGGGTTTCCACGGCGTCTCCGGAGATTATAGTGGCGCGCCTGGTCCTGCGCCGTCTTCTCCATATTTCTCCGCACCAACTCGAAAATCTGCTTCAGCTTTTCCGAGTTTTCTGCAGGCGTCTGCGTACACCGGCCTGTCCCAGTCGTAAGCTCGTCAAACAACGCGTTCGGCAGCCTTGGTTCCCTTCCCTGCGTGATAAACGCTGGCGAGTATCCGGTGGACTCCGCCGCACTCGTATTCACTTCAGCTCCGGCCAGTTCTCGTCCCATCTCCTTTGATCGGCCCCCGTGAACTGCGCGATCATTGTTTTAACGGTCCTTTTAGCCCTTTCCGTGGGGTTTTCTTGCGGGGTATATGGAGCCGTTAGCTGGTGTCGCACCCCCAGCTCCTCCAGAAACCTCTTGAATGCCCTGCTGGTGAACTGCACTCCATTATCCGTTATCATGACCTTGGGCACCCCGTATCTGGCGACTATTTGCTCGCGAACAGCCTTTCGTAACGTTTCGGTGGTTGCACTCCTCATCGGGTCGATCTCGGTCCATTTGGAGAACTTGTCCACCAGGACCAGCAGCATCGACCGTGGCAAGGGTCCCATGAAATCCACACACGGTGGCCCATGGCTCCTCCGGCACCTGCGTCAGCATTTTCGCGGCCGCCTGTAGTTGGTTCGACTTATACTTCGTGCAGCTTTCGCAGCTTCGAACGTATTTCCGTATGTCCCGGTGCATTCCTGGCCAGTGGTAGTGGGCTGCCACCCTCGCAATCGTCTTTCGACTCTCCAGGTGTCCTGCCGTTGGCATGTCGTGGTTCTCGGCCATGACGCGCTGCCTCTCCTGGGACGGTACACTCTCCTTCCGTCCACCTGCATCTCTACTGCGCGTCTGGGCGTCCTTCGTCCTCCGTTCTTACCCTGCGGCCCGCTTCCTGTAGCGGTTGCCTTGACAGGGCGTACGCGACGACGTTCAGCTGGCCCTTCCTATACGAGATTTCGAAGTCATACTGTTGAAGTTCCAGTACCCATCTTGCGATTCTTCCGGACGGGCTCTCGATGTTATTCAGCCATTTCAAGGCCATGTGATCCGTTATCACTTTAAAATGGTAGCCCTCCAGGTACGGTCTTAATTTCCTAACGGCCCATACTATCGCTAAACACTCTTTTTCCGTTGCAGAATAATTTCTTTCCGCTCCGTTCAGCGTTCTACTGGAGTAGGATATCACCTCCTCGCCATGGTCGGAATGTTGTGTGAGGATAGCGCCAAGCCCATAGTAGCTGGCGTCTGTCTGCAACACGAACGTCTTCGAGAAATCCGGGCATACAAGGATTGGGTCGGCGACCTGCCTGGGCTTGACGGCCTCAAATCCTTTTTGGTGAGCGTCCGTCCACTCCTTGCCTGCTTCTTGAGGAGTTGTACCAGCGTGGTTGTATCAGTGGTTGTACCAGCGTCGCAAAATCGGGTACAAAACGTCTGTACCATGACGCCACTCCCAGGTACTGCCTCAGCTCCTTCACGTTTCCTGGGGGCTTCAGCTGCGCTATTGCAGCCACCTTTTCCGGGTCCGTCTCAATAGTTCGCCGTCCGCAGCTTCCGCAAAACTTCATTCAAGTTACGCATATGCTCTTGTAGCGTCCGTCCGATCACTATGATATCGTCCTGATAAGCGTGCGGCATCGTCTCGGGACCTATCACCCGGTCCAACGCCCGCTGGAACGTTGCCGACGCCGAGTGCAGTTAGAATGGCATTACTTTGCACTGAAACAGGCCCTTTCCCGGCACCGTAAATGCCGTATATTGCCGGCTTCCCGCCTCCAACGGTATCTGACAGTATGCGTCCTTCATGTCCAGGCTGCTTATGTACTTCGACTCCCTTATATGGTCCAGTATGTAGTTTATCATTGGCATTGGGTACGCGTTTTTCACGGACCTTGAGTTTCTCTGGAGAAAATCCACACACAACCTCAATTGACCCGCCTTCTTCTTCACCATCACTATTGTTGAGCTGTATGGCCTCCTTGTCGGCTCGATGCATCGTTTGTGCTACAATTCGTCGACCTTGGCGTTGATTTCCACCTGCATCTTCGGGTTCTTCGGGTTGTAACCCTGCCTGACCGGTTGATCGCCTTTCATTGTTATTTTGTGGACCGCTACCGTTGATGTCCTTTGACAGTCTCTTGTGGGTCCTGCTTTTAACCGCCGGATCCGCTGGTATCGTGACGCTCCCACTCTCGTTAGGAAACCCCATCCCAGCACTAGAGCGTCGATTATGTTGTGGAGGATCAGCAGCTGCATCCGTACGATCCACTCTCCGAGTCCTATATCCACCTCGATCAGCGATGTGACCTCCTCATACCGTCCAACCTATCCGCCAGCTCTTCGCTGATAAAACTAGCCGTGGCTCCGGTGTCTATCGTGGCCTTAACTTCCACTCCATCTATGAGCACTGTGGCGGACAGTTGCCTTTCCTCCGCCTTCAGTTTGCCCATTCATTTTGAGGGGTGGTACCTTGCGCACCCTGGTTGCCCTTCTGTGGCTGGGGTCGCATGGCGTTTCCGGATCACGGTCCTCGGGCCGATACTCCCTCAAATCCAGCAAAACCTGATAGAACGGTTCCGGCATTCCCGCGTCCAGTGATCCTGGCTTCCGCACTTATGGCATGCTCGCGCCGGGTTTAATACAAACCCCAGCCGCACCGAGTCCGGCCCCCGTCCGTTGGTGTCGTGCTTCGATGGACTCGTGGTGTCCTCCTGGCAGCTCCTGCACACCGCGTTCTGCTCCCCTCTTGGGAAATCCCGCTGGCGGCGAGCCCTGTGAGTCCGCTCCAACTCGAACTGTTCCCTTTGGATGTCCAGCTCTTCGAACTCGTCGGCCAGGGTCATCACGGCGTCCAGGTTCCGGCACTCGTACGGACGGACAAACATGCGCAGGGGTGGGGTGCGGTTTTCCTCTCTCTCTGCGACAACCCCAAGGGTCTCATGAGAGTCTGCATGTCCACCATGTAGTCCTTGAAGCATTCGCCATGTCGCTGCTTCCTCTGCCTGACCTGGTCCGCCAGCTTCGCCATGAAGCCTCTGGGCAGGAAGAATTCCTGTAAGCTCTGGATGAACTCTGCCCATGTCTCCCAGAACCTGCCCTTCAGCAGCTTTGGCATCGCTCGTGCAATCTGGTTGATGTCCAGCCCATACGTCATTGCTGACCACTCCACCTGCCTTTCGGATCTGCCTCCGCTGGCCTCCATCATGCTGGTGAAATCGAGCCTCCTCACCAGGCCCTCAACGCCGGTTACCTCTACGGCCAGTCTCTTTCCGTACTCCTTTTGTAAAGCCTCCAGTACGGCGACCGTTTCGGGATCGTCTACCGTCTGTTCGATGAGTTCGGACAGCGTCTTCCGCATTTCCTCGAGCCTAGAGCGCTCGCTATGGCGGGAAAATCATCCTTTTTCAGGCTGTAAAGCCACGACTTCCCCATCTTATTCTCTGTTCTTTTGGCCAGGACAATCACGGTTGGGCGCCAGATGTAACGAACTGTTTACAACAGCTAGCTCAGAGAGTTTGTGTGTTCTCCCACCAAATTTATGATTTGTGTGATTGCCCGACCAAAGAGAAGACAGAGTTTAGGTTATAACAGATTTATTGCAGACTTCCTTAATGTCATATTCCTGGTTCTCGCCTGCGCTGCGCAGTCCCTTTTATAGACCGTGGGGATCCCGTCATTTACCCCTTTTTCGCACGGCCCGCTTGGGTACAAGATCCAACCCAGGTCCCGTTAGTTCACGGTGCGTCCTCTTTGTGCTTGTCCTAAGTCCGCACCGTTACCGTTCGACCTCTGTGCCCTTGGTCGGCTTAAGTCCAAGGTCCAGCGCGGTACCGTTAGTTCACGGTCTCTCCGCTTTGCTCGGGTCCAAGGTCCATTATTTCCCGTTTGACCTGGTTCCCCTTGCTCCTTCTATATTCCAGTCTTCTTCGCTGTTGCTAGGCGCAATGTACAAATACTTATTCGGAACTTTAGATCAAGAAGATAAAGAAGAATTACAACAACAAATAGGTGACATCTCTAAATAATTCTAAATAACTAAAATATTGCACAAGTAAGCGAACTCAACCACGTAAACATCCATAAAGGAATCGAATTGACCATCATCTAAATAGTAACTTTGAAGGAGAACAAATGTTAGCCTTACAATTCAATTCGACAACAATTCATTGAATACATAGAAGACAGAACTTGGTTTGCAACTGAAGCGTGTCAGGTATCTTTATTATATTTATCTTTTTACATTTTTATCTTTTTTATCTTTATACATCTTAACCTGATTTTTGTTTGAGTGTAGCAGTTTGTTACAAGAACGTGAAAATGGGGGTCCGCGAGCTTACGATTTTGGGATATGCTCCAGCTGAAAATGTTAATGCTAATGCTTCATTCGGTGAACCTCATAGTTAAGTATTTAGGCTTGCAAGATAACACTGAAATATTTATATTACAAAAAATGGGTTAATAATAGATTAACTGAATCCGTTATAAGATGAATTTGGAAGCCCGAGTCGAGTAGATCACGGCACGGACCGAAAGAAAAAATACTGACTCAGCAACAGTCGTTGCATATCTTGAAGGATTAAGATTTGTGTCAAAAAGGCGCTCCTATGCAAATATGTTTTTCTATTTTTTCCCTCTTATTGCCATGGATAAATCTACTGTCTCCAGAGTCCTGCATAGCTGATCTATCAATTGAAAAAGTACTTGGACGATTATGCATCTAGAGATTTTTTCTATTATGGCCATTATATTTATAAAATTATAAAACAGGCATCATTATCTTTAAGATATATCTGACGCCTAATTTTTCTGTTTGAATCCAGTTATTTACATACATAAAGAAATATATTTTATTTACGCTTCGACGGTTCAAGGGCGCTAGAGTGGGCGTGGCAAAAAATTTGTTTGTAAAATTTATACAGAAATTTACAAGATATATTCCAAAATGAAACAATACAATTTTACAAAAGTGTGGCCGTGACAGTTTTGGGCGGTTTGCGGGCGTAGGAGTGGGAGTGTCAGAAAGTTTTTTTTGCGAACCTATAGATCTGCAGTTTCTATCTGCCTGTTATATACTTTTCAACGAGTCTGAATACCATTAAACGGGTATAAAAAGTGGGTGATTGCGAGCAGACCAAATTATCTTATTATTATAAACAAATTTCTTTTGAACTTCTGAAACACTCTCTCAATTATTGAGCAATACGCTCTTTTATTTTATATACCACTGAGCATCATACTTCTCAGCATCAGTTTTAAAACATAATTATCTATAAATAATGATAAGAATAAAAACCAACATTGTCTTTTTATTCCTAGCTGACTCAAAACCACAAAAAAACTCAAAACCTGATAATTTAAGGAGCTATAAATTTATTGATCTGATTACAGTATCAAATAAAATTTTATTGGTGCAGCCAGTAGGATAATCAATTTGATTATCCGGTAATACGAATTTCTTGCGAAACTAAAAATAAGTTTTGACTTAACAACGCGATTCAACAAAAATTCGTAAAGTTTGTCAAAAGTGAAAAAAAACTTAAATGCAGTTTTTATTCAGGCGATTAAACACGGAATCTTTTTATATATAAAAAAAAAAGTGAAATAAAGCAAGTGAGAAAAATTAAAATCAGTTTCCTCCATACGTTTTAGTAGAGAAAGAAAACTCTTTGTATACTGAGTGTACAATTTAAGTGGATAGTTAAAATTGAATATCGACTTGCAACTATGAAGCAAGATAAAAAACTGTCATATCTCAATTACCAAAAAATTTTCCACCCCAAATCAAATCCACTCTAATATTCGCACTTGAAACAGAATCGATTTTAAAAAAAAATTTCTACAAACAAAAGCTAAGATTAACAGATGATGAGCCAGTATATATTAAAAATTATAGAAATCCGCGCAGTCAGCTTGACAAAATTCAAGCACAGGTCGAAAAATTAATTGATAACAAAATAATCGAACCGTCTGTGTCACCATATAACAGCCAACTTTTGTTAGTTCCGAAGAAATCTCTTCCTTATTCTGACAGGAAAAAATGGCGATTAATAATTGACTATCGTCAGATTAATAAAAAACTGTTTTCCGATAAATTCCCACTACCTAGAATATATGATATTTTAGATCAACTAGGTAGAGCAAAATATTTTTCATGCCTAGACTTAATGTCAGGTTTTCATCAAATTGAACTCGAAGAAAGTTCAAAAGATATAACGTCTTTTTCAATTAGCAATGGCTCATATCGCTTCACGCGATTACCATTCGGTCTAAAAATAGCACCAAATTCCTTATAGAGAATGATGACTATATAACCTAAAGCTACATCCAGAAAAATGTTCATTTTTCATGCATGAAAAATTTGGGACACAAATGCACAGATCAAGGAATCTTGCCAGATGACAAAAAATATGACATCATCAGAAATTTTGCAGTCCCACATGATGCGCACAGTGCTAGACAATTTGTGGCATTTAATATAGATGTTTTATCCAAAATTTCGCCGAATATTCTCTCTCACATAAAAAGATTATGTAAGAAAGGTGTACAATTCGAATGGAAAGCTGAATGCCAACATGCCTTCGAACATCTCAAATAGGCACTAGTTAATTATTACAATACCCAAAATTCAGCAAAGAATTTTGCATAATTAAGCAAGCTTGTGGTGCACCAAGCAACACAAAAATTTACTTCAACTTCCAATTGCATACGCATCAAGAGCGTTTACCAAGAGAGAAAGTAACAAAAGCACAACAGAACAAGAATTGGCAGCAATTCATTGGGTAATAACTCATTTCAGACCATATATTTATGGTAGATATTTCACTGTCAAAACAGACCACAGACCACTTACCTAGCTGTTCTCTATATCTGTTCTGATAAATTCGAGCTCTAAACTAACTAGTATGAGACTTGAATTAGAGGAGTATAATTTTACAGTTGAGTATCTAAAGGGTAGAGGTAACTATGATGCGTTATTAATTAAAATAAATATAAAGAAAGTCACTACAAGATATCAAAGTAGACAAAAATCCTGCGCAGAGATATCGAAATAGAATTGCCCAAGCAATCTAAAGAAATGCCAAAAATCAAAAGTGACAAGAAATACAACCACTCCCTTAACAATAACAGAAACTCCAATAAAAGCTTTCGACAGGATGATAGTGGACACTATTGGTCCGCTACCAAAATCAGAAAATGGCAATGAGTATGCAATCACACTAATATGTAATTTAACTAAATATCCAGTTGCCATACCAGTCGCAAACAAAAGCGCAAATATTGTCGCTAATGATATTTATGATTTTTTTATTTTATAGTACGTTCCAATGAAAACGTTCATTACGGAAATTATTTCCCGTTTGACCTGGTTCCCCTTGCTCCTTCTATATTCCAGTCTTCTTCGCTGTTGCTAGGCGCAATGTACAAATACTTATTCGGAACTTTTGATCAAGAAGATAAAGAAGAATTACAACAACAAATAGGTGACATCTCTAAATAATACTAAATAACTAAAATATTGCACAAGTAAGCGAACTCAACCACGTAAACATCCAAAAAGGAATCGAATTGACCATCATCTAAATAGTAACTTTGAAGGAGAACAAATGTTAGCCTTAGTAATTTTCAACCGACAACAATTCATTGAATACATAGAAGACAGAACTTGGTTTGCAACTGAAGCGTGTCAGGTATCTTTATTATATTTATCTTTTTACATTTTTATCTTTTTTATCTTTATACATCTTAACCTGATTTTTGTTTGAGTGTAGCAGTTTGTTACAAGAACGTGAAAATGGGGGTCCGCGAGCTTACGATTTTGGGATATGCTCCAGCTGAAAATGTTAATGCTAATGCTTCATTCGGTGGACCTCATAGTTAAGTATTTAGGCTTGCAAGATAACACTGAAATATTTATATTACAAAAAATGGGTTAATAATAGATTAACTGAATCCGTTATAAGATGAATTTGGAAGCCCGAGTCGAGTAGATCACGGCACGGACCGAAAGAAAAAATACTGACTCAGCAACAGTCGTTGCATATCTTGAAGGATTAAGATTTGTGTCAAAAAGGCGCTCCTATGAAAATATGTTTTTCTATTTATTCCCTCTTATTGCCATGGATAAATCTACTGTCTCCAGAGTCCTGCATAGCTGATCTATCAATTGAAAAAGTACTTGGACGATTATGCATCTAGAGATTTTTTCTATTATGGCCATTATATTTAGTTCACGAATATGAGCTTAAAGTTTATTTGACTGTTCACGCATATTAGATGTACGAATACTTCCCACATGGTTGCCTAGCTCATATCTTGTCATGCCGAAATCCTGCATCGCTGTTTCAGAAAAGATGCCATGGATTCCCAAGAAAATGCGTCCAGCGATTTTCTCCGATGTTCCTAATCCATTTAAAGCACGAATATGAGCGTTAATTTATCCGACTGTTCATGAAGGATTGATTCGGAGACAGCACTGTCATTAACCGCAGAAATGTGTGCCACAAAAAACAAATGACGTTTAGCAAACTTGTTTTGCCATTGATACTTTGAGGGGGTGTGTTCAAGCTTGTTGTTCACCACCGTTGTTATCAAAGTATAAAACAGGCATCATTATCTTTAAGATATATCTGACGCCTAATTTTTCTGTTTGAATCCAGTTATTTACATACATAAAGAAATATATTTTATTTACGCTTCGACGGTTCAAGGGCGCTAGAGTGGGCGTGGCAAAAAATTTGTTTGTAAAATTTATACAGAAATTTACAAGATATATTCCAAAATGAAACAATACAATTTTACAAAAGTGTGGCCGTGACAGTTTTGGGCGGTTTGCGGGCGTAGGAGTGGGAGTGTCAGAAAGTTTTTTTTGCGAACCTATAGATCTGCAGTTTCTATCTGCCTGTTATATACTTTTCAACGAGTCTGAATACCATTAAACGGGTATAAAAAGTGGGTGATTGTAAACAACGGCGAGCAGACCAAATTATCTTATTATTATAAACAAATTTCTTTTGAACTTCTGAAACACTCTCTCAATTATTGAGCAATACGCTCTTTTATTTTATATACCACTGAGCATCATACTTCTCAGCATCAGTTTTAAAACATAATTATCTATAAATAATGATAAGAATAAAAACCAACATTGTCTTTTTATTCCTAGCTGACTCAAAACCACAAAAAACCTCAAAACCTGATAATTTAAGGAGCTATAAATTTATTGATCTGATTACAGTATCAAATAAAATTTTATTGGCGCAGCCAGTAGGATAATCAATTTGATTATCCGGTAATACGAATTTCTTGCGAAACTAAAAATAAGTTTTGACTTAACAACGCGATTCAACAAAAATTCGTAAAGTTTGTCAAAAGTGAAAAAAAAAACTTAAATGCAGTTTTTATTCAGGCGATTAAACGCGGAATCTTTTTATATATAAAAAAAAAAGTGAAATAAAGCAAGTGAGAAAAATTAAAATCAGTTTCCTCCGTACGTTTTAGTAGAGAATAAAAACTCTTTGTATACTGAGTGTACAATTTAAGTGGATAGTTAAAATTGAATATCGACTTGCAACTATGAAGCAAGATATAAAAATGGTCATATCTCAATTACCAAAAAATTTTCCACCCCAAATCAAATCCACTCTAATATTCGCACTTGAATCCGAATCGATTTTAAAAAAAATTTCTACAAGCAAAAGCTAAGATTAACAGATGATGAGCCAGTATATATTAAAAATTATAGAAATCCGCGCAGTCAGCTTGACAAAATTCAAGCACAGGTCGAAAAATTAATTGATAACAAAATAATCGAACCGTCTGTGTCACCATATAACAGCCAACTTTTGTTAGTTCCGAAGAAATCTCTTCCTTATTCTGACAGGAAAAAATGGCGATTAATAATTGACTATCGTCAGATTAATAAAAAACTGCTTTCCGATAAATTCCCACTACCTAGAATATATGATATTTTAGATCAACTAGGTAGAGCAAAATATTTTTCATGCCTAGACTTAATGTCAGGTTTTCATCAAATTGAACTCGAAGAAAGTTCAAAAGATATAACGTCTTTTTCAATTAGCAATGGCTCATATCGCTTCACGCGATTACCATTCGGTCTAAAAATAGCACCAAATTCCTTATAGAGAATGATGACTATAGCTTTCTCTAGACTTGAACCTTCGCAAGCATTCCTGTATATGGATGAATTAATAGTTATTGGTTGTTTCGAAAAACATACGCTTAAAAACTTAACTGATGTTTTTGAGAAATGTAGGAAATATAACCTAAAGCTACATCCAGAAAAATGTTCATTTTTCATGCATGAAAAATTTGGGACACAAATGCACAGATCAAGGAATCTTGCCAGATGACAAAAAATATGACATCATCAGAAATTTTGCAGTCCCACATGATGCGCACAGTGCTAGACAATTTGTGGCATTTAATATAGATGTTTTATCCAAAATTTCGCCGAATATTCTCTCTCACATAAAAAGATTATGTAAGAAAGGTGTACAATTCGAATGGAAAGCTGAATGCCAACATGCCTTCGAACATCTCAAATAGGCACTAGTTAATTATTACAATACCCAAAATTCAGCAAAGAATTTTGCATAATTAAGCAAGCTTGTGGAGCACCAAGCAACACAAAAATTTACTTCAACTTCCAATTGCATACGCATCAAGAGCGTTTACCAAGAGAGAAAGTAACAAAAGCACAACAGAACAAGAATTGGCAGCAATTCATTGGGTAATAACTCATTTCAGACCATATATTTATGGTAGATATTTCACTGTCAAAACAGACCACAGACCACTTACCTAGCTGTTCTCTATATCTGTTCTGATAAATTCGAGCTCTGAACTAACTAGTATGAGACTTGAATTAGAGGAGTATAATTTTACAGTTGAGTATCTAAAGGGTAGAGGTAACTATGATGCGTTATTAATTAAAATAAATATAAAGAAAGTCACTACAAGATATCAAAGTAGACAAAAATCCTGCGCAGAGATATCGAAATAGAATTGCCCAAGCAATCTAAAGAAATGCCAAAAATCAAAAGTGACAAGAAATACAACAACTCCCTTAACAATAACAGAAACTCCAATAAAAGCTTTCGACAGGATGATAGTGGACACTATTGGTCCGCTACCAAAATCAGAAAATGACAATGAGTATGCAATCACACTAATATGTAATTTAACTAAATATCCAGTTGCCATACCAGTCGCAAACAAAAGCGCAAATATTGTCGCTAATGATATTTATGATTATTCCAATGAAAACGTTCATTACGGAAATGGAAACAGAATATAAGAATTCAGTTATAAATGACTTGTGCAAATATCTTCAAATAAAAAATATAAATTCAACTGCACACCATCACCAGATAGTTGGAACAGTCGAAAGAAGTCACCGAACTTTCAATGAATATATATGTACGTTCATACATATCAGTTGATAAAACTCATTGGGACGTATGGCTTCAATATTTCGTATACTGTTTCAACAGAACCCCATCAATGGCACATAACTGTTGTCCATATGAACTTGTCTTCGGTATATAAGTTATAAGATGGTGTGGGCGGTTGGCAATAGTATATCCCTCGCCGCTGTCTCCCAGTGTAGATAGCCGGTTGGCTGTTGCTAGTTGTCCAGTGAGGGGCCGGTTGGCCGTCCTGTTTCTATGATGAAATAGGATGATTAGGTTGGAAGGAGACTGTCCTTCAATACCGCTGGCCTAGAGACTCAGCCGGTATATTTTGTAATAAAAAAGTTTAACGGCTAGGTGCCGGAGTTTCGATATATGAGCTTGTGCTCTTTATTAATTGAATTTAAAATCAGAACTGAACTTAAGAACTAACAAAAGCTCATGCATGACCGGATGTCCGTGGCAGACCGCTGACCAAGCGCATTTTGCAGAAGTCATATGATCGCTGCTAGCCAATGCGACAAAGCCACGGCCCATAAGGGCGCAATATGTTGGCTCAGCTCTCGGGCCAATTAGGGTGGACCCAATTTGGGGTGGACCATACATGAGTGGAGTAATAATTATAATATTAAATGCTTAATATTAATAAATTATGGGTAATAAAATGATTAATAGCAATAGGAGGAATAAAAATAGGCCTGCTGATGCTATCCTGGGAGTCCGTTGTTAACTACTCCCCCCTTAAATTGGACGCCGTCCTCGGTGACAGCCAATTCGTCAATGGATTTTTGCAACTGGGATGCCTCCCGTTTGCGCCTGCAGTGTTGTTGCAGCAGGACTAAGCCGCATAACGTGAAGCTAACGGCGACTCCCGCGACGAACCAGATTTTTGGTGCACCTCCCGCGGACACGTCCTCTCTGAGCTCCTGCATCAGCCGCAAGTTGTGCTCGTTCATCCGCTGTAGTAGCGGCAGACTCAATATTTGATCATGTCCGGTGATGTTGATTAATGGGGAGGCCGCGATTCCAGGGCTCTTATCCACAGCGTAATTGAGGTTCAAATACACTGAGCCGTTGATGACTGCCTTCCGTTCGAAGGTAATAAGGTGGGTCCCTATTACTGTTGTTGTAGGCCCGTCATCGATAGTAATCCTCGTAACTTTCTCATTGACGATTATTACTCCATCGTCCACGATTGTAAGGGGCCCTAGATTGCTGGGCTGCGTCCGGCATGTAGCCACACCGCCGGCATGTAACTGCCTGGCGCAGGTGTCGTGAGCCGCCTTTTTGCAGAACGTGGCCAAGTTGGTAGACGCGCAATCTGAAACTGCTAAGACTCCGTCATCACATTCCGCCAAGACGTTTTCTTCAATTTGTAACATGGTATGATGGAGAGCAACAGGAAAGAGCAGGACTTTTTTACAAATAAACTTAACTTTAGGATATTGAACAATTACATGGATAAAAATATTAGATTGAAAAATCTTAATCTTAGATACATCCATAAGACTAACTATGGGGACCTCTGTGAGCTGTTCGTCGAAGATAGATTTAAGGTCATTGTGATTAAAAATAACTGGATTTATCATATTGTTTTTTGCGAGTGTGATCGTGAGCATGCAATTTTGTATTTCTGAAATTAGTATTCTATTTCTGGTTAAGAGGGTCTCGAAAAGGTGGCCGGCGTCAACCAACCCGTCCCTTTTCTCCTTGAGGATTCTGTTTACTGTGTCTGTGAATTGGTCAATATGTTTTTTTGTTTCTGTGTTTATTACTACCTGCCTATTGTTTGCCTCTATTAGGGCTGCTTCGTTAGTTTTGATTCTAAAGAGGTCCTCCGCGTCGGGCGTGCCCGCCACGACCTTGAGTGCCGAGCCCAGGAAATCCAGGCTCCTGGCCATTCTACGGTGCACGGTAATTTCATCCAGCATGTTCTGGGCATGGTTGATGTCGACTTCCAGAAGTTTCCTCATGTGGGACTGTGGGAACAGTTCAAGCATTTTGACTGTAGAGTCAATTATGCTAAAAAACTCAGACAGATTTGTCGAGTGCCTAATCAGGCCATACTGTTCCCATACTAATACATTCCCGTCTAACACCGGGATGTATTTTGCATGCGAGAAGTCGGTGACTCGCGCGCTTGCGGTGGTTAGAAGTATGATGGATATTACGGAAAGCCTGTGGAAATTATAGCATTTGGTGAGTGTTTAATATAAGGGTGAATGTGGCAGATGAAATGCCTATTTGATATTGTCCTTATGGACCACCCTCCCCCTAATGAGAACAGATGTTCCCAGATCTGCTTCCACACGCTCTTCTGAATAAAGCGGAGTCAATTTGTTACCTAACCTTTTGTTGTTACGTAGGTGTACTTTTTCACCAACTTCAAAGACTCGGTTTTGTCTAGAAGGGTTAATTCTGTCCAGGTTAGCTTGTTGTGCCTTGTCAATTCTATCCTTGATTGCCAACATGATCTCGTCATTGCCAGCGTGGATAACCTCCACTGGTCTAAACTTTGTGACCGAATGTAGCGACCTGTTGTATTCTATCGTAGCCCGTGAGATCAATTCCACAGTATCCTCTATTTTTTTATCAATTTTGAGGCATCTGGCGATTTCTGCCAGTGTACTGTGAAACCTTTCAATTTGGCCATTGGAGCTACTGTGTAGCGGTGGTGCATTGACAACATCGATGCTGTATTGGTTTTTAAGCAACGACGTGATTGTCTCAGAGTTGAAAGAGGCTTCGTTGTCGCAATATATGGTTTTGATATTTGGGTAGAAGTTTACCAATTGGAGAATAGGGGCTCGTACATCGATGATTGCCCTAGAAACTAAGGGTTGTACGATGGCGAATTTGGACAATTTGTCAATACAGGTTAAGAAGATTTTTCTGTCAGTGGAAAATATGTCGATATGCAACATTTCTCCAACGTATGAAGGTATTGGGGTATTCCCTAATTCCGGTTTCTTAGGATGGCGGTCGTATTTGGCTTTATTGCAGACTTTGCAATTTGCGACCACTTCGCTAGCTAGTTTAGACATATTCGGGAAGTAATAATCCCGGAGGATTTGTTTAGCGTTCTCTTGTGCAGCCCGATGGGCGCGATTGTGCTCAGTGTTAGTGATTTCAAGCTGTTCATTGACGTTGGTAATATCGCTGACGAAGGCTTTACAATGCCAAAACCTTGTCGCAGGAAACTCCTGCCTCAAGGCATGTTGAATACGCGCCAGGGTAGGGAAATCACAGTGAATCGCGTTCACGACATTGGCGTTGACAATTTCTTTAACGGATTCTACAAGCGAGTCTTTGTCATTAAAGTTAATGATATGGCGAGTTCTATTTCCGAAGATTATGAAGTCTCGCCGAAGCGGTTGGTTTGCTTCTTCCAAAATGATTTGGTTTCTGAAGCAATTCAGAGGTTTGTCTGTGGTTTCTATAGTGTACGAAAGGGAAAGGGCCTCGGCCTCTAAGTTGTTCAGGGGTTGTCGAGATAGCGCGTCCGCTACCAGGTTTTGTTTTCCCGGTGTGTAAAATATTTTCCCGTTGTTCTCATCAATAAATGCTTTCCATCGCTTAATCTTAGCGTTGGTGTTTTTCTCGGATACCGCGTATGTGAGGGGCTGGTGATCTGTAAAGATCCTTACCTCTTTGGTACCGTATAGGTAATTTTGAAGTTTGCCTATTGCCCAGACTATCGCCAACAATTCTCTTTCGTTGGTGGCGTAGTTCAGTTCGCAGTCTTTCAGTGTACGAGAGATCATGGTGATGGGCCTCTTGTTCTGGGACAATACCGCGCCTATACCACTGCCTGAAGCGTCGGTGGTTAGGTCAAATGGTAATTTGAAATCGGGGTACGTCAAAATGACATCTTCTGATGCTAGGATGTTACGCAGGTGATCAAACGCATTGCGCTGGGTTTCATCAAATGTAACAGGAACTTTTTTCGACATGTTTTTACTCACTGTACCGTTTTCCCCTTTGAGAATATGAGTGAGAGGCCTGGCAATGGAGGCAAAATGCTTCACAAAGCTTCTGTAATAGCTCGCCAGGCCGAGGAAGGACCTAAGGCTAAACAGATTTTTGGGTTCGGGGAACTCTTGTATTGCCCTGACTTTTTCAGGGTCTGTTTTCGTTCCCCCCCTAGTGACTATGAAGCCTAAGAATTCTACGCTTTCTTTAAAGAATTTGGTCTTTTCTCGTGCCACCTTCATGTTGGCCTCGAGTAGTCGCTTAAGCACTATATCGATGTGCTTAACATGTTCGGTTTCGTTTTCTGAAAATATAATGACGTCATCGACATAGACGTAACATATCTTGCCTATTTCTTCCCTCAGCACATCATCGATGGCTCTTTGGAATATGCTACCTGCGTTTTTTAATCCGAAAGGTAATCGGCAAAACTCGTATTTCCCTCCGTTAACTGAGAAAGAGGTTTTTTCCCGGTCCTTCTCGGCCAAGTATATCTGGTGATACCCTGACCTTAAGTCTAGGGCTTTTCCAAAGTTCGCTAAAATCATGGGAATGCTTGGCATAGGGTAGCGGTCAGCAATTGTTTGTTCATTTAGTTTCCTAAAGTCGATTACCAAGCGCTTATTTTTGATGCCGTTATCGTCAGTCCCTTTTTTGTCAACTACCCATGCAGGGCTGTTGTATGGGGATCTGGAAGGCCTTATTATGCCATTGCTCAGCAGCTCTTTGATCTCGTTGTTAACAAAGTCTGCTGCCCCCATGGGGTAGGGGTATAATTTGGAGTAGACGGGTTCGTCACTCTTAGTTCGAATAGTGGCGGTGACCGAAGTGTTGAAAGTTAGCGCCTCGTTAGAGGTCGAAAACACCTTTATTCTTTTCAGAATAACATTTTTAAATTCGGCTTTCACCGAATTTGGTACCACTATGTCATCAATTTTAGTGAAATTAACGTTTTCACAGTCAAAGAATTTGAGCTTTTCAGTGACGTTTGCGTATTTTATTACGCTGTCGCCTAAGTTCAATGCTACTCCTGCTCGCGTTAGCGAGTCGAAGCCTATTATAGCATCGAACGTGCTCAGTGTGTCCAACAGGAAAAATGGGGCGTCTAACCCAAAAATGCGCATTATGCACTTGTTCTTGACGTCACTGGAGCCGTGAATAGAGCTCACAGTAAAGGGGGTCTCGACCGGCATTACATTTCTTAGCTCCTTTACGGGCCTAAGGTAATTCTTTGCCGCCCCCGTGTCGATAAGTATTTTTAGTGTTCTACCAGCCAACTGTCGTTCGATGAACGGCAGTCGGGAGCGTTCCTAAAAAATGTAACAGATCTCTAAGTTCGTCGGAGTCGTTACCTTCTTCAATGCTGGCGTCTTCCGCTTCAGCTGTGACGAAATACCCTGCCTCTTCCTGCTCGTGGGATTGAGTTATATTATTGACACGCTGGCGTCTTTGTCCTGAATAACGCTGAGATGAATTCCGTCTTTTGTTGTTGCTATTATCCTGAGGCTTTCCCCAATTTGTTTCCTGCCTAAGTTTGGCTGTCGAAGGGTCGATCTCCATAGGCTGTACTTTGTTATGGTCTACAATTTCGGGGTCCCCGCGCTTCTGCCAGGGGCTGTTCTCTTGGGGCTTGCTTTGGAATTGCTTAGGAATGAAGTGTGGATTTTTATCCTCTCCTTTCCATTGCTTTCCCTGAAATTTATTATTACGCCTGTTACCATCGTGCACAAGGGCCTTGTCTTCGATGGCCTTCGCGTATGACGCCGCGAATGCACTTCTTTCAATGCTATTTTCAGCCTCCCGCGCAAGCGCTAACGCAGTCGTAAGGTCTTTTGGTTGTGCTGGTAGCACCAGTGCTTTGAGCGGTCTTTTCAGCCCAGCAATAAATGCGTGTAGGGCATCGTCCCTAACCTCCTTATTTAAGATAGTTGCCGTGTCCGCATTATGTGACATAACTATTTTGTTCGTGACGAGAGTGAGTTTCCTCTCGACTTCGTCATAGTATGCCATAAGATCGGCATCACGTTGTTGAACCATCTCGAGATTTTGACGTAATACTCGTAGGGACGTTTTGTCCGCGTATGTGCAGTCCAGCCTAGCCAGAATTGCATCGAAATTTAGCACAGTATTATGTGACGTGAGGAGCGCTCGCGCGTTACCACAAATTTTGTTTTTAATAATTACCACTGCTTCATAGTGGGCCTCGCTGCCCTTATATCTCTTGAATACCTCGTACGCATCTGATGCGGCCTGCCTCCAAGACACGTATTCATCGTGGCTGCCGCTAAAGGTTGGGAGCGATTTCACAATATCTAACTTGACATCACACTTTATGCTGGGGTCTGGCGTTACCCTTTCATAAACTTCTACTTGGGGTGCCTGCCCAGTTAACGAGCTGACCTGGTTTCTAACTGATTCAATTTCTGCCCGCCAGCGCTGCTCCTGTGCGGTTAGCGCGGCGTTGACGGCATTTGTTATGAGCGCTTGGACCATTTCAGCATTCATTTCTGATGCGTCTGGATGTCTGACTGCGGGGCAAAATCCGATTTCTTCACTATCGTCACTGACTACTTCTTGCTTCACTTCCCTATATTCCCAATTCATCGGCCGCAAATGAAGCTGAGTGAATTAGTTGGCAGTAATATGGGTGGCGAATAAAGGTAAAATTTGCGTTTCGTGCACCGCTTTTAGTTGGACAACACTTGTAGCTAAGTCAGGGTCTGGCGACGATGTACAATATTTTAGAGGAGTCACAACACAGTGGGCGAAGTATAACAAATTTGAGAGAAAATATAATAATAAACCCGCAGAATTTATATGTGTAAGACTTAGCAATCGTTTGCTGGAGTTGCTGCACAGAGAGTGGAGTCACAGAAAATTCGAGAAAACATCACAATGATCTTATCATTCACTTATGATCTTCAGGGTAGGTTCGAAGAGTAGTTGGGCGTCAGTTATAAGATGGTGTGGGCGGTTGGCAATAGTATATCCCTCGCCGCTGTCTCCCAGTGTAGATAGCCGGTTGGCTGTTGCTAGTTGTCTAGTGAGGGGCCGGTTGGCCGTCCTGTTTCTATGATGAAATAGGATGGTTAGGTTGGAAGGAGACTGTCCTTCAATACCGCTGGCCTAGAGACTCAGCCGGTATATTTTGTAATAAAATAGTTTAACGGCTAGGTGCCGGAGTGTCGATATATGAGCTTGTGCTCTTTATTAATTAAATATAAAATCAGAACTGAACTTAAGAACTAACAAAAGCTCATGCATGACCGGATACCCGTGGCAGACCGCTGACCAAGCGCATTTTGCAGAAGTCATATGATCGCTGCTAGCCAATGGGACAAAGCCACGGCCCATAAGGGCGCAATATGTTGGCTCAGCTCTCGGCCCAATTAGGGTGGACCCAATTTGGGGTGGACCATACATGAGTGGAGTAATAATTATAATATTAAATGCTTAATATTAATAAATTATGGGTAATAAAATGATTAATAGCAATAGGAGGAATAAAAATAGGCCTGCTGATGCTATCCTGGGAGTCCGTTGTTAACTTATATATTGCGTGCCGGAGGAAAAATGTTTTATTTTCTCCAAACGTTTACTGGATGGATCAGCAAGAGTGTAAATTAATGTATTCCTCCGTCGGGATGTATCCTGTGGTCTCCAGACGGTGTGGATATTCCTTTCTGTGGTATTCGGTACGATGCTGCCACCAGGGATTAATAGCTTTTTACGAAGTTTAGGTTGGAGGGCGTGACTTTGCCCTCTTCGATCGCTGGCCTTTGGGCTCAGCGAGAATGTTCAAATAAGAAAATGGTATATTTACGGCTGTTGCCGGAGTGAATAGCTGCTCTTTATTAAAGCTCTGGCTTAAGACTAAATACAAAAGAATATGAAAAGTGTGGATCTACTCTGGCTCCAATGCATCACGCCATAAACCCATGGTCGGCAAGCCGACTCAGCATTTATGCAACATAGCTCGGTACCCCGGATAAGGGGTGTCCGTTTGCTGGTGCAGACCGTTCGTAGCGCGGAGCTCTGAACTCAGTTTTGGCGCGTCAGCATTGTTTATATGAAGTACTTAGTGTTTGTGTATTGTTGACATAAATGTTGGTGCTCTTAGCTGTTAACTACTCCCCCTCTAAGATTATTTATCGATGGTTTGTTGAATCTCAGCGGAGGCTCACCTTCTCCTTAATGCCAGAAAAAGGATGAGTGAACCAATCAGACCAATGTTAAGGACTACTCCAGCAGCAAACCAAAGTTTGGGGGAACCCGCGGCGTCAACCTCGTCTTTGAACCCTTGGATAAAGCGCAGGTTGTCGTTGTTCATGCGGTGTAGCAAAGGCATGCTCAGTGCCTGGTCATGGCCGACGATGTTCAGTAGTGGCGATCTTGCTACGCCAGGCTGCTTGTCTATTGTTTTCCGGAAGTTTACGAACTGCGTTCCGTTGATGGTAGCTGATGGTTCGAATGTAACAAGATGTGTTCCTTTGACGAGCACCTCTGGGCCGCCGTCCGTGCTGATGCGGGCTGTTGCCTCGTTGATGATAACTATGCCGTCATCTATAGGCATTACTGCCCTAAGGTGACTGGATTGCGTGTGGCATTGGGCTGTATTTCCCGCATGGAGTGAGCGGGCGCAGGTTTCGCGTCGGGATCGCTCGCAGAAAGTGCTGTGCGTGGTTTCCATGCACTCGGTGACCGAAAAGGTGTCTTCCTCGCACTCTGCTAAGGTGTCTTCATCGAGTCGCAGGATTGTCTGATAGTGTGATACCGGGTATACGAGAACCTTCTTACATCTGACCTTCACCCTAGGATAGGCTATTAGTAAGTGAATAATTCTATCGGACTGTAGAACCCTAATCTTAGAGGCTTCTAATAAGCTAACTATTGGAGTGTCTTGTTCAATTAATGAGCTCAAATCGGCATGATTAAGGATTGTGGGATTTACTATGTTAGCTTTAGCCAATGTTATTGTGAGAATTACATTTTGGATCTCTGTTGTCAGCATTCCATTTCTCGCTAGTAATGCCTCGTACAGATGCGGGGTGTCGACCAAGTCGTTGTTTCGGGCTTTAATATTTTTGTTCACGGTGTCGGTCAGTTTGTTTATTTGTATTTGGGTTTCGGAATTTATATTAATTTGCCTGGAGTTGGAATCTATTAGCTGGGCTTCGGTCATTTTGATATTTAGAAAATCTGAGGCGTCTGGAGTTCCCGCAACTACCTTAAGAGCTGTACCTAAAAAGTCTAAGCTTCTAGCGATACGGTGGTGTATTTTTAAAACGGACAACAAGTTTATAATGTTATCTGTATCCACGTCTAACAACTTGCGCATATGCGACTGTGGAAAGGAAGCGGACAATTTCTTTGTTTCATCTACCATGTAAATATAATCAGACAGGTTGCTCGAATGCCTCAGGCAGTTACGATGCTCGAACACCAATACATCTCCATCTACGACGGGAATGTACTTGGCGTGGGAAAAGTCGGTAATCCGAGCACTTGCCACTGCCAGGGTGATGAGTGTTATGATGGCGAACCTGCAAACCAAACGTAGAATGAGACCACGGCACATATACTTAAATCTGGCTTACTACTAGGAATAGGCAAATAAAAGTGGGAATTTTATTTGAGGTTGTCCTTGTGGACCACCTTCCCCTTAATAAGAACAGACGTTCCCAGGTCTGCTTGCACCTTTTGTTCTGTGCATAACGGGGTTAGCTTGTTTCCTAACCTTTTATTGTTTTTGACAAAAACTTCGTCTCCTACCTCAAAAACACGGTTTTGCCATCTTTCGATGTTGTTTTGCTGGGCCTTTACCAGCCTGTCTTTTATGCCTAGGCAGCGATCATCAGAACCCGTGTGGAGGATCTCGACTGGTTTCTCCTGAGTGACAGAATGTAGGGTGTTATTATACTCTATTGTTGCCCTCCATATTAATTCTGTCGTATCGCTGATTTTTTTGTCTAAGACTTAAAAAAACTTAAGACACCTGGCTATTTCTGTCAAGGTACTGTGGAATCGTTCCACTTGACCGTTTGACAGGCTATGCAGCGGGGCCGCATTCACAATGTCTATGTGGTAGTTGTTTTTAAGTAAGGAGGTGATAGTCTCCGAATTGAAGGCGGCTTCATTGTCGCAATATATCGTTTTGATTTTGGGGAACAAATTTACGAGTTGAAGCAGGGGCCCCGTGACGTCCACTATTGTTCTGGACAACACTGGTTGCACTATTGCAAGTTTCGAGAACTTGTCAACGCATGTTAAGAAATGCTTCTTATCAGTTGAGAAGATATCTTTGTGCAACATTTCGCCGGTATAGCCTGGTATGGGTGTTTCCCTTAGCTCTTGTTTCTTAGGGTGCCTGTCGTATTTGGCTTTGGTGCATATTTTGCAATTTGCAACCACTTCCTTTGCTAGGCTGCTCATTTTGGGGAAATAGTAATCGCGGAGAAATTGCTGGTATTCTCCTGAGCCGCCCTGTGTGCACGATTGTGCTCTGTCGTGATAATTTCCAACTGCTCATTTCTATCGGTAACGTCAATCACCATGTTCTTACAGTATCGAAACTGCGTAGCCGGGAAATGAGAAATTAAATCATGTTGAAAACTTGCCAGGGTGGGCAGATCGCAGTGTATCGCATTCACGACTTCGGGGTTCACGACCTCCTTCAGCATTTCCAAAATGGTGCTTTTGTCGGCGAAAATGATTAAGTGGCGAGTTTTACTACGAAACAATACCAAGCTCCGCTTTAGTCGGAAACGTGCTTCTTCTATAACAATCTGATTTCTGAAGCAGTTTACCGGTTGGTCTGTCGCTTCGACCGTGTAGGTCAATGACAGTTCGCTGTGAATAGTCGCAGCGTCTGACTGAGGCTCATTTTGTAGGGCATTAATGTTTTGCCTAGAAAGAGCGTCAGCCACATGGTTGTCCTTACCCGGTTTGTAGTGGATTTTTGCGTTATGATCATCAATATACGCTTTTCATCTTTTTATCTTCGGGTTTGGATTCCGATCGGACACCGCGAATGTCAACGGCTGATGGTCCGTATAAATATTTATATCGCGACTCGCTTTCTTTCAGGGTCCTAGAGATCATAGTGATGGGTCTTTTATCTTGCGATAAAACCGCACCAATACCGTTCGCAGAAGCATCCGTCGTTAGATCGAATGGCTTCTTGAAATCGGGGTATCTGAGAATTACATCTTCAGAAGCCAAGATGTTTCTCAGCCTCTCAAATGCATCTCTCTGCAAATCACTGAAGTCAATAGGTGTTTTCTTGGACATGTGTTTGCTGATAGAGCCGTTTACTCCTTTCAGCAAGTCTGTCAAAGGCCTCGCTATCGCCGCAAAGTCCTTCACGAAGCAACGGTAATAATTGGCCAGACCCAAAAATTACCTTAGCTCATACAAATTTGTAGGCTCTGGGTATTCCTTTATGGCCTTTACTTTTTCTGGGTCGGTCTTCGCACCTCCATTGGTAACAATAAATCCCAGATATTCAACACTCTGCTTAAAGAAGTGTCATTTCGCTGGATACCTTCATGTTGGCATTGCACAGGCTTTTTAAGGCCCAATCTGTATGCTTGACGTGGTCATTTTCGTTTTCAGAAAAAATAATGACGTCATCTACGTAGACATAGCATGATTTGCCTATTTGTTCTCGTAAGACGTCGTCGATCGCTCTTTGGAAGATGCTTCCCGCATTCTTCAACCCGAACGGTAACCGACAAAACTCATACTTTCCGCGTTTACCGAAAAAGAGGTATTTTCGCGGTCATGTTCGGCCAAGTATATCTGGTGGTAGCCGGACTTTAGATCTAACGTCGTAAAGTACTTAGCTTTTGCTAATGCGATTTCTCGCTTTACAAACTCAGATACACCCATGGGATGCGGGTATAGCTTGGAGTATACCGGCTTATCATCGCTTGTGCGAATTGTGGCGACAACAGAGGTGTTAAACGGCAGTGCCTCGTTAGAGGCTGAAAATGCCTTAGATCTGTTTTCGATCATACCTCGAAATTGAGCTTTTACAGGCTCTGGTACGGCGATGTCATCTACGTTAGTAAAATTAACATTATCGCAATTATGATGCTGAAGCTTTTCAGAAACAGAACCATAATTTATCGTACCTTTCTCTGGGTCGAGTTTTGCTCCTACTTGAGCTAGGAGGTCAAATCCAATTTTACCATCGAATGGTGTCAGTGCGTCCAAAAGAAAGAACGCAGAGGTTTTTCCAAAAATATTCATTAAACATTTTTGGTGAACCCTGTTAGAGCCATGAATGGAACTAACCGTGAAAGGGGAATCGACGGGCACTACATGTTTAAGCTCCTTTACGGGCTTGATGTAGTTTTTTGCCGCCCCTGTGTCGATTAAAATTTTTAGTAGTCTCCCTTGGAGCTGTCGTTCAATGAACGGCAGTCGGGAGCGCTCCCTAAAAAATTGATCTGATCATTTTCATCAGACTCGTCATCTATCTCGGTAACGACCGCTGCGGCCGCGCCATCATACTCGCTGTCATTCTTCTCTTCAGCCTGTTGCATAGTGTTCTGCAACCTCTGACGCCTCTGACCGGTCATGCGAGCGGAGCCGAATCTTTTCTGGCCTCGAGTACTCTCGGCCTTGGTGTTTGTAGGCTGACCGTTTCCAAAGGAGGTCGGTTGCCTATATTGGGTTACAGTGGAGCCTAACTCCATAGGCTCAGGTGCTTGATTCTGATAGCTGTTATTATTCTGGGCAAAATTATTTTGCTTACCCTGCTTCTTGTAAAAATGAGGGTTTTTCTCTAGGCTGTCCTCGGCCCTGCTATATCTTCCATGCGGCTCCTTTGAGCGGTTTCGATCCTTTCAGTGCTCATAGGTGGTTGCCTTGTCCTCTAAAACCTTTGCATATGTATTGGCAAAGTTTGTGCGTTCTATGGTAGCCTCGGACTCCCTAGCCAAAGCTAAAGCTGAGGGCAAATCCTTGGGCTGCGCTGGCAAGACTATGGCCCTCAAGGGCTTCCTAAGACCAGCAATAAACGCGTGGAGAGCATCCTCTCTAACTTCATTATTAAACAGAATAGCACTGTCCGGTTCGTGAGTCATAACGATCTTGTTTGTTATTAACGTCAATCGTTTCTCTACATCGTCGTAATATTCCATTAGGCTAAGCTCTCCTTGCATAACTGTTTCAAGTCCCTGCCTAAGTACGCGCAGCGACGTTTTGTTCGCGTAGGTACAGTCCAGTCTAGCAATAATGGCATCGAAATTTAGGACTGTGTTATGGGCAACTAGTATCCCTCTCGCTGACCCCCTAACTTTGTTCCTGATAATCGAGACAGCCTGGTAATGTGCCTCGCTACCCTCATACCGTTTGAAGATTTCGTATGCGTCTACGGCTGACTGCCGCCATGAAACATAGTCTTCCTGTTCCCCCGAAAAGTCTGGCAATGTCTTCACAATGTCAAGCTTGACCTCGCACCGTACGGTAGGGTCTGGGACTATTTTTTCGTATGCCTTTACTTGTGGTGCTTCTACACGCAAGTTTTGCATCTGCTGTTTAACCTCATCTAATTGTGCCTGGAAATCCTGCTTTAGTCTGATTTCTTGTTCAGCCAAAGCCTGGCTAACAGCTCCAGCTATAATAGCTGGTAGCTGTGCGGCGTCCATGGCTGCAGTGTTACTTGTAGTATTCGGACAAAAACCTACTGGCTCTACACCAAACTCGTCGTCACTATCGTCCTCGACTTTTATGTCTCTATATGCCGTCCAACTCATTTACCATTGGTTGACACCACGCAAATTAATTCTTTCCGAGCACGGTCGGTCGGCTATGCGAGGCGTGATATTTGCATGCGCGAGAAATATAAGGCGACACAAAGGAAAAAAAAAAAAAAAATGTTTCCACTAAAAACGACAAAGAAAAGGTCTGCGCAGAAGAAATATTTATTCCTTATTAATTTCTTTGGGCAGTAGCTCAAAGTAAAGTAAAGTAGAATTTACGTTTGGTAAAAGTAACTTGGGGTATGCTACTGAATTTACTCTTGTAAAAAGTAAGCTGTGTAAAATCAATAGCTCAAGGTAAAATAAAGTAGAATTTACGTTTGGTAAAAGTATGCTGTGGAAAATATTTCTCCCGAAAAGCATGCAAAAAAAAGGCTGTTAGCTTTTTTTATTTATTTAATATTCCACACTAAATTCCTCAGGTTGCCGAGTGACTTCACTAATCAAACTTACATGGCCTGTACTCTTAACTGCGTTGTTATGTTAAGATATTACTAAGTCCAGGTCCTTAATGCACGTTGGGCGCCAATTAATGTATTCCTCCGTCGGGATGTATCCTGTGGTCTCCAGACGGTGCGGACATTCCTTCCTGTGGTATTCGGTACGATGCTGCCACCAGGGATTAATAGCTTCTTACGAAGTCTAGGTTGGAGGGCGTGACTTTGCCCTCTTCGTCGATCGCTGGCCTTTGGGCTCAGCGAGAATGTTCAAATAAGAAAATGGTATATTTACGGCTGTTGCCGGAGTGAATAGCTGCTCTTTATTAAATCTCTGGCTTAAGACTAAATACAAAAGAATATGAAAAGTGTGGATCTACTCTGGCTCCAATGCATCACGCCATAAACCCATGGTCGGCAAGCCGACTCAGCATTTATGCAACATAGCTCGGTACCCCGGATAAGGGGTGTCCGTTTGCTGTTGCAGACCGTTCGTAGCGCGGAGCTCTGAACTCAGTTGGGGCGCGTCAGCATTGTTTATATGAAGTACTTAGTGTTTGTGCATTGTTGACATAAATGTTGGTGCTCTTAGTTGTTAACTTGTACATGAATGAAACGGCAGCTTTGGTTTGCGAGCAGAGCTGATTGCCGTTTTTGACCTCAAGATTACTGCATTCGATGTGTTCAAGCAACTGGATGCCAGGAAGAAGTTAACTGACGAGGGTGCTCTCCAGTATTTTTTCTCCAAGTCCGGCATTGCGGGACAAATGGAGTTGGCACCAGAAGATATTATTCGATTCATCGTAAAAGGCTTGGGAGATGAATCCGGAGATGCGTCTGCAATGGCTTATTGTTCTTTGGAGAAGTTGCGAAACAAAATTATGAAAATGAAATTAAGAAGATGACGTCGCAAATTTCTAAGTCGGCGGAGATAACTAAAGTGGTGAAGCCCCAAGTCCGTGTGTCCATGCCCGAAACCATTCGTTGCTACAATTATAGGCAAATGGGACACATGGATAGTGAGTGCAAACAAGCGAAGTGATTTAGCGTGGATCATAAGTACCAGCAATGCCCCAAGCGGAGGGCGTCAACCAGGCCGGCAGTTCTGCAGGATGAGGAGGAGTTTGGATCAGAAAACTTGGCAGCGATTCAACAAATAGAGATCTGAGGCTTGCAAGATAAAAAGGGAAAATACATTTATATTTTAAGTCTATTTGATACCCGGTAAGCCCGTTAAGCTTAATTCGTAAGTCATTATTTCCGAAAAATATTGTTTTGAGTTCAAAGAAATTTAAGTACTCTGGCTTAGGGGGACCTAAAATATCTATTTGGGGCCAATCCAAAGATACATCTCTTTTCACCGCTAAAATGAACAATATAAGTAATTTAAGTACAGCTATTCATAAACCCATAAATTTAAGATATAATCACAACTCTGGTTGTTGGATGTTGGATGCTGACAGTGATGTGCAGAGATTTTTGGCTGACATTGAGCTATCATTAGAGGATTCATTTGAGATAGGCCCTGAGTTTGGTTTGGAAATTGCAAATAGGTGTGAAAAAATTATTCAATCTCATTATTTTAGTATCCAATACGATTATAACACTGCACCTAGATATCGGATGTCTATTAGATTAACCGATACCACTCCGTTTTACTGTTCTCCGAGACGTTTGTCTTATTTTGAGAGGGAGAAAGTAGCGGAAATAATTGATGATTTGCTTAAGAAAAAAGTAATACGTCGTAGCGCCTCACCTAAGGCGTCACCTTTAGTCCTTGTGAAGAAAAAATCTGGTGAAATTCGAATGTGCGTTGACTACCTTGGTTTAAACAATCGTATCGTTAAAGATAATTTTCCTTTGCCCCTTATTGAAGATTGCCTGGTGTATTTGAAGGGGAAATGTTGTTTTTCTGTGACTGACTTTAAAAGCGGTTTTCGTCAAATAGCGGTCGAAGAAAAATCCGTGCCCTATACAGCATTTGTTACCCCTCAAGGACAATATGAGTATTTTGGGATGCCTTTTTGATTGAAAAATGACCGGGCAGTGTTTCAACGATTTATTTCAGAAACGTTTTCAGATTTTATAAGAAAGAAGAACCTAGTAATTTAATGGATGATATAGTTATTGCGACAGTAGATGAGCACCCAGAGATTTTGGGAAAACTTTTGGATCGTATAAGCGAATATAATTTGTAGATAAACAAGAAGAAATGCTTATTTTTGTTGAAGATGGAATGCGAATTCCTGGAGTACAGTGTCAGTAAATACGGGATAAAGCCTAGTGAATCGCATTTGGAAGCCTTGAGAAATTTCCCTGTGCCGCACTGTGTTCATAGTGTTCATAGTCTTCACTCCTCTTTAGGATTCTTTTCGTATTTTAGACGTTTCGTCCTGTCATTTGCGCGTATAGCATTATTCAAAACCTTTTATAAATCCGTAGACACACCCTTGTTGATTGAGGGCCACTTGATGACCTTTGTGAAGATCCCTTAGAGAGACTTCGTGTTATATTGGAGGAAAACCTTCGTGGAGAAGAAGAGGAAAAGAATGGTGTAATAAATTGTGAGCTGCCAGTAATTACATGAACGGTAGTAAAAAGGCCTGGGGCGATGATAAATTGGAGTTTCGTGAGGACGCTTTTCTAAAATCAATACCGTTAGATGGAGTTGTATGAGCAAAACCTGATGAACACACTAGACCTAATTCTAAAAACATAACAAATGAGGGATAAAAATATAGTTCATTTTAAAGAGAAACTAGAGAGAGGAAAAGTGCGTAACTTTGAGTTAAGGGGTGGACTAGTATGCCGAAAGAATGTGGATGAATCTTATTGTTTGTATGCACCTGCTTGTATGGAAGATCAGCTAATTAAAAAATCTCACCAAAAACTAGATCAATTCGCAGCAGATAAGTGTGTTAAGGATTTGAGAAGGACCTTTTGGTTTCCAGGAATGAGAACTAAAGTTGAGCATTTTATTAGAAATTGTCTTTCGTGCATTTTGCATTCGGTGCCGATATCTATTCATAATAGATGTTTTTACCAAGTTTGTCAAACTTTTTCCCGTTAATACGACTAGTACAAGAGAAGCGAGAGATGCGTTGAGTAAATACTCTGATTTTTATAGTCCACCCCATAGGATTATATCGGATCGCGGTACTTGTTTTACGTCACTTGAGTTCACCACCTTTTTCCAAGAGCGAGACAAGAGCGTGTAAACCGAGTGTAAACCGCCAATGCTAGGGAAATTAGCAGAACCTCTTAGTCAGTCCGATTGGTGCAAATTATTTAATAAAGTGGAATATGCTATTAACAACGCAGTACATAGTAGCACTCAAGAAGCGCCTAGTGTTTTATTATTTGGACTACTACAAACGGGACCTGTCACTTGAGTTCACCACCTTTTTCCAAGAGCGAGACAAGAGCGTGTAAACCGCCAATGCTAGGGAAATTAGCAGAACCTCTTAGTCAGTCCGATTGGTACAAATTATTTAATAAAGTGGAATATGCAATTAATGACGCAGTACATAGTAGCACTCAATTAGCGCCTAGTGTTTTATTGTTTGGACTACTACAAAAGGGACCTGTAGTTGATGAGTTTTCTGAGTACTTAGAGAATAAATTCAATGATGAACCTAGAGATCTAGTAAGCATCCGTGATGATCCGAGATAATATCTATAATTCGCAGATAAGAAATGAAGTCATATAGTAGAAAACATAGAGCACCTCGTAAACAATAGGTGGTCAAATATCTCCCTTCCGCTTTTTTTTGCTTTTTATTCAATACTTTATAATAAGTGTTACAGTAATCGGATTTAGTTCAAATATGCGCCGTTTTGTTCGATAATCTGTTTCCATCTAGACGGCAACTGCATAATACCTCCCTCGTAGAAGCCCCCCTCCTTATTTGCGAAGAACTCGGACAGCCACTTTTCACAAGCCCACCAAGGGCATTCGCCATGGACAGGAACAGGTGGTAATCACTTGGCGCTATGTCCGGGCTATATGGTGGATGCGATAAAACCTCCCATCCGAGCTCCCGTAGCTTCTGACGAGTCATCAACGAAGTGTGTGGTCTGGCGTTGTCCTGGTGGAACACTACACCCTTCCTGTTGGCCAATTCTGGACGCTTCTGGTCGATCGCCTGATTCAAGCGGTCCAGTTGTTCGCAGTAGATGGTAGAATTAGGCGTCTGGCCATATGGGAGCAGCTCATAGTGGATTCCCTTCCAATCCCACCAAACAAACAGCAAAACCTTCCTGGCCGTCAATCCCGGCTTGGCCACTGTTTGGGACGATTCACCGGCCTTCGACCACGACCGTTTTCGCTTGATATTGTCGTATGTGATCCATTTTTCGTCGCCAGTCACCATCCGCTTCAAGAATGGGTCGAGTTCGTTCCGTTTCAGCAGCATATCGCAGGCGTTGATTCGGTCCAGAAGGTTTTTTAGCGTCAAATCATGCGGCACCCAAACATCAAGCTTTTTTTTTGTATCCAGCTTTCTGCAAATGGTTTAAAATGGTTTGGTGACTAACACCCATCTCCTGGGCGATGTCACGAGATGCCACATGCCGGTCTAACTCGATGTATTCCATGATTTGATCGATATTTGTCGACACAGGTCTTCCGCCGGCTGGCTTATCCATGGTCTCGTTTTCACCGGCTCTGAATCGTCGAAACCATTCCTCCGCGGTTCGTAGTGATAGAGTACCATCCCCCAAAACACCATTAATCTCACGGAACGTTTCTCTAGCGGATTTGCCTTTAACGAAGGTAAACTTTAAAATAGCGCGAATTTCGGCGTTATTGAACTCCATGTTTACACGTCTATAACTGTTGAACGCAATATCCAAATCTAATCATGCATAGCGTCGTTTTGTAGGTTATGTCAAGACCTTTCTAATTATGTATAGCATTATCAGATACGAGCTCTGTAGCGCTCTGTAGCTCTGTACATAGCCGCGAATTTCAAAAGACAAAAAGGCGGAAGGACGATATTTGCCAAACTAATAATATAAGTTAAAGATAAGGTAACTGTAACTATCGATAAGAATGGCACTCGATAGATTATTATCGACTGTGCACGATCGAGGAAACGCAATCGCAATCTCGAGAGGGCGCCAAATGAACAGAAGTATAAGTTTAAAATATAAGTTTTAAAAATGGTAAATTCAAGGTACAGTTAATTTAATGGGATGCATAAACTTGTTATCAAGCAAATTGTGCCCAACAGAACAAGAATTTTATGTCCACCCTTTTTCAAACAAGTACGATATACTGTTTCGAAAAAATTATCTTAAGGCAACAAAGTCAAAAATTGATTAGAAAAAAGTAACACACCAATGTTGCAGATGTAGCGTGTACCGGTTGGAGAAGTGTTTTGGCTCCGGAGGAATCTGTGGTTGCGGTGCTCGCCTTAAAATCTGGCTCTCGCTCGTCGGCTTTGGGGGTACGCAGTAAAAAAATTGCGTTCGCAGTTTTGGTTTTTATATACATCAATCTTACGATTTGTCGTTATGTTTTAAACGTTTTAAACTATCCTTATCTCGATTATCGTTATCTTCAGTATCTTTATCTTATTGTAACCTTGCCTCAAAATGGGTTTAGACCGATCAGCAGGCAAGGGCACTCAGGAAGGCACAAGGCCAGTCTGTCTGTTGGTAAACTCGAAATCAAGTCCGCAGCTGACGTTTTTAAAACGTCATGCAATCGTGAATTCCATAGGAAGTGCATAGAAGCGCACAGCGGAAGCTGTCTTTCTTGCGAAACGCCTTGTAGACCAGTAATCGACAATAAAGGGTTACAAACGCGGTCTCAATCTAGATGTCGTCAAACGGAGGTTAGCAAGAACCCCAGCTGATGAAGCTCCCGGTACGTCCGAAATCTCTAATAATGCTATCACTTTACTCAGCATGGAGCGTAGAATGCTCACGATATTATCGGAGAAAATGTCAGAATTGCTTCAAGCCGCAGTAGTCGAAAGTGTTCGAAGACTTATCGCAACACCTACTAATTCAGATGCTAAGGATAATGCAAGGACAAATACGCCTGCTAGTAGAAGTTAAATACCCACATACTAGTGACGGGGATCAAGTACCAAATGTACGGGTGGCCTGATTTAGGAACCCCCATTTCGCATCGAAGTTCCTCGTCCGATCTCATTAATAGACCCGACAAAGTCGTTCACATCTTGAACGGAAGGAAATTAAAATACTCTTGGTTAGGAGTAACAATTGATAATTTTATCTACCGAGTAGAAGCGCTTACACACCAAACATTAGAAGGAAACTTTTCAGTCCTCTGTAGGCATGCTAGCGTTCTTTTCGGGGTAAAGCCAACGAATTTTATTGGCGTTACCACAAATCTGTGACTGAAGTACATTGGGATAGGCTATGTTCCGCATTGCGTTGTCAATTTCGTCAAAGAAGGGACGATGTAGACATTGAGGAACTAGGAAACAAAAACATAATGAGAAATTCGACAGTTTTACGTGTGAAGAAAAGTTAGGAAGTTCTTATTATGAACTGGAAGACTTACAAGGTCGACGTCTTGGAAATTATCATTTGACAGTAAAGTCACTCCAAGCGGTATAAGTCTAGGGTACCTAGAATAAGTACCCTAGTGTGATTGTGGCAGGGGGTTAGCGGCGCCTGTAGCGACTACAAAACTCAATGTTATTGCTTTGATTTGCGTAAGTACCAAACTCAGCTTAAGTCTAGTTTTGGTATGTACCAGAGATCGATATCGATATTGGATATTAGAAACATTGATGATGGCTTTGCCAGATCGGCCAGTGTGACCATAGCGAGAAGATTCAATGGAA
>NW_020825270.1:0-126474 GCF_003286155.1 Drosophila erecta
TTTTGTATCAGATGATATAAAACAAGAAAATCCATGGAAACTATGGATACCTTCAGCTTTAGTACCCGATATATTGTTTCAGGCTCATGATGCACCAAGTTCATCTCATTGTGGCATGAGTAAAACTGTAGAAAAACTAAAAAGATATTTGTTTTGGCCTTGCATGGTTACGCAAATACGCAACTATATATCTAATTGTGTAATTTGTCGTACCACGAAAAGTCCAAACACGGTTCTAAAACCGCCAATGGGTAAACCGTTAACCTCAGACAGGCCATTCCAAAAATTATATATTGACCTCTTAGGCCCATACCCTCGCACAAAAAAAGGTCACATAGGTTTGTTGATTGTCGTTGACCATAACACCCGTTTCCACTTTTTGTTACCTCTTAAGAAGTTCACCGCTCCTAAAATCTGTGACTACTTAAAGGGGGCTATATTCTATACGTTTGGCGTTCCAGAAGTAATACTTTCTGATAACGGAAGTCAGTTTAAGTCAAGCTATTTCCAAGCTTTCCTTACTAGTTTTGGCGTACAGCAAAAACTTACAGCCATATATTCTCCACAGGCGAATGCGAGTGAAAGACTTAACAGATCGGTATTAGCCGCTGTAAGAGCTTATATAGGGAAAGATCACACAAATTGGGATGACAACTTAGACGCTATTAGCGGATCTTTAAGAGCATCGTTGCATAGAAGCACAGGTTCGTCACCTTACTTTCTGACATTTGGACAAAATATGATCCTTAACGGCAAGGACTATAGTCTCCTGCGTACTCTAAATATGTTAGCGGACGACACTCGGTTATCTAAACCGGAGGCTTTAGAACTGCAGAGACGGCAAGCTAAACTGAACCTAAACCGATCACATGAAGAAAACGCGAATAGATACAACCTACGCACACGACAGATAGAATTTAAAAAACGGCGATTTCGTTTATGCTAGGAACTTTACACAAAGTAATGCCGTAAAGAAATTCAGTAGTAAATTGGCACCCGTATTTATCCCAGCGAAAGTTTATAAGAAACGTAGCTCGTACTACTATGAATTAGAGGATGAGAGAGGAAAGAAATTAGGAGTATTCCATTTGAAGGATATACAAGCTAGAAAACAAGGAGTTTCTTCAGATAAGGCTTCCTTGAAATAGTCTCGTTACCCTTATCTGTGGTGTAGTGACCAACTTAACTTTACACTGCAATAACTCTTCAAGACACCCTCGCCCTAAATTATAGCAGCTTTTGTGTAAAACAAAAAGCGAGAGAATTGTCTTAGGCCAATCAGAACAGAATATGATCGTACGATTATACAGTTAGGGAAAGAAAAGCTGTAACAGCGACCACCAGTATGCAGCTTCCCCAGAGCTTAGATCATTATCGGATAAATCTTCGTGGCGAACGCTCACAATTTTTGACGCTGCCCGTTTAAACTTCATACACGTGGAAATATAATTTAGTTATATATATATATATCCAATCTCATAAAAACAAGAGTTGGTATATTTCAATAAATTTCCGTGTTCGATTCGTGTGAAAGTGGCAACAAGATTCGACCCCAAGGCGTAAGGAAGGCCCGGTCTACATAAGAGCATTTGATTGCTCTACAGCCGACTACCCCCCGTTTCGTCGACCCCCGCATCAGCTTATGGTTTAAACCCCGTCGCTCCAAGAAGAGGCCACGAGGCGACATAACCTTCAGCAACAAATTACGCAACCAGCCACCTGCCGAATGATAACCAAATGTATTGGAAGGCTAGAGCTCGTCCAGATTATTCAACTATGCAGAAGTTTAGACGACCGGAGCAGATTTAATTACATTGGAACATCATCATCGTCACGCAGTGAAGATCATCTCCTATGACCAACGGAGGTCCAACTTTGTGATTTCGTCTTATCGCAACGCAGCGTAGCAGCCAGCGGTTTCCTAAGGTCTTATCGCTGCAATACTGCAGTTATATTTCGTGTTTTGTTTTGATTCTTGATTTTCTTTTGTATTGCGATTTATAATGAATTAAATACTCGCAGATTGACGGAACTTTTGGCATTTGAATAGGAATTTAACTTAGAACCTTTAAAGTTTGACCTACAGCTCGACAATGTCAACGTGAACTTGGGCCCAACTTTACGCACATCATGGAGTGGATATTTAAGGTCGTGAGTACTACAACAATGATATAAATCTTATTATGAATTACCTATATTAAAATTCTAACAAAATGCCACTCGAACGTCTAATTAAAATAATATCTGCATTTGACTAAAGATTATGTAACTATATTTGTTAATTTTATATTCAATTACTTATATATATTTGCTTTATACTTTACTTTTATATACTCTATTTTACTTACGGAATATAAACAAAAATGAAGAGTTAGAGAACGACTAGGATAATTATGCGTAGATAAAAATATTGTTAGTTTGTAAAAGAGATTTAATGGAAACGTTTATTAAACTGAATTTATATAAATGGAATTATGATTAAAGATATATTGAGAAATAATGAATTGTGAATAAATAGATTTAATGGTTTGTCGAGTACTTATGTTGAACACTTTCTTGAATATGTGGTAGAGTTATTTTGAACTTGGCCAAGGGACAATGTAAATATTTTAAGTAGCATTGTCATGGTAGGGAGGGTAAAGACTTAGGGAATCATTAACATCCAAAATTCCCAATACTTATCAGAATCTGTAGCTTATCTTCACACGTGTCGGCGTGTATCATTAGTATCATTATAAAGCCATTTCTTTTGTTAATCGATAATCCAGTTTTGAATATTGTTTATGAGTAAGACGCACTTATTAAAATGTAGTAGCGTTCCGTACTATCCTAAGCTAAAAGAACCCCGACCTACGGCGAGCTAGACCCGAGCATAGCAAGAGTGCGCATCCCTAGCGAAGGAAGTACAAGGTCCTCTTTATTAGTAATTATCACCCACTATTAAAAGACCCACTAGTTAAAATCCATCGAACTACGTACACTACAACTTTACCGAATACATTGAAGATATAGAACTTGGTTTGCAGTTAACAAGACTTGGTATTTTTAATCCCAAATTATTAAAACATGATCCATTATCACATGTAAATTCCGAAAAATTGCTAAATATAAAAACTTCTACGTGGTTAAAATCAGATGTAAATGAAATACTTATTATTTCCCATATTCCTAGAGACATTATAAAAACTGCACTTTTTAACATCGTACCATATCCAGACGAAGATAATAATATACTTATAGAAAATGTAAATGATAAATATTATATTCAAGATAATCAAGTTTATAAACAAAACTCAAGAAAACCAATAATAAACAAATGTATTACAGCAATATTAAATCAAATACCAACAGAATGTACATATTCAAAAACACATAACAATATTGGAATAACTTATGTATGTGTAATTTTAACTTGGAAATTATCAAAAATTGTATTAAATCAAAACTGTATAACTAATAGATAAATTATAATAGAAGGAGACAATATTATAAAAGCCTTTAATTGTTCTGTTCAAATAGAAAACATATTAATCACAAGCACAACACTAGACTACACACAAACGGTCTATATCAATAACAATGTAACAAAGTAAGAACCATTATCATATTTACATGCTAAAGAAATAATTAAAGAACACACTAATACATACAACACATTACAAATTGTTACATTAACTATACTTGCTATTATAATACTTGCACTTATACTATATTTTATTTATAAATATAAAGGCATTCCAAAAAAATTAATTGTTAAGTATAAAAAAGAGAATTCAGAACAAATAATACAACAAAATAGTATAACAACAGAAAATATAAATACAGTACTTAATACTAATCCTGTATTGTATCCTTGAATATCCGCCTGAGGACAGGCTAAATTTTAAGGGTGGGGTGGTGACATATGTAATGCTCAACCACATAACATATATCTACAACATATACCAGCCACTTTATATATTCTCTTACTTAGCAACAATAGAACATAGAACCAAGAATGCCTTAGCACATAAGAACCCCAACTTCTTGGTGACAATAACAAATTCGGCCGATGTAAACAATTTAACATAAACATCCGCAGTCTTATTCGTTATTCCCTCTAGAAGGGTGAAAACTGCTTACACAGCTTAAAGGGTCAAAAACTTTCCTCGTAGCTCAAACTCGGCCGATCTGTATCCATGCGCAATCCACTCAAGAGAGCGCCTAATTAACGTAAACATAAATGAAAGCCCATGTACGCTCAATATGAAGAAGTAAAAAAGCTCAGCCAAGGGTTTGCTAAGCGTTCGCTTTGCAAATTAGATTTAGATTTTATTCATACTTCAATTGTATAAGACGTGAATTTGTCTCCGACGTTCGCTTAAGTTTTTGATTAATAAAAATATTTTTTTTTTATAATCCAACAAACCGCGAAGTTGTAATTGGCGCAGCCGGTAGGATCCGCGTGTGAACATAATCTCTTAGAGCTAATAAATTAGTTCGAGATTAATAAAGCGCAGCTCGTGGCGAACAAAGTTTCGTTTGTGCTTCAGTTTATACAAAGCAGATCCGCAAAAGAATCTATGTGACAAAATATTTGTGAATAGTTATCTAACTCTCGATGTTGGATACTATTAATACAAATTAAAAACTGCAAGTGACCATTAAAGCGTGACCCTCCAAAATAAATAAAAGGTGTGACTGTTACCAGGTCAGTGTAGCCCATCTAACATTGATTGGACCGCTACAAAGGTGTGTGAATCTTAAAATTAAAAAAAAAATAATAAAAACCCCGGTATTAACCTACCAAGTGATTCAAAAGCAAAAATCAACAATAGCCAACAACATGGCACAACCCAGTGAACAAATTATGATTCTATCCGAGCTACATTTGAATCAGGCTTTGGGCCAGATTCGCCACATCCCAACATTTGACGGTTCCACAAGAGAACTGGCATAATTTGTGAGACGTGTGGACTTCGTGATGTCCCTATACCCGACAACAGACAAGAGGCAACATAGTGTACTCTACAGTGCCATCGAGATGCAGCTGTCCCGACACGCACAAGAAGTATCCCAGCTACAACAGTGCAACACTTGGGCTGAACTGCGATCAGTCCTCATTGATGAATTCAAAACCCAAATCCCATACGAAGAGCTGCTAAGAAGACTTTACAACACATACTGGAGTGGTAGTATTCGTAAGTTTGTAGAAGAACTAGAAAATAAGATGTTTGAAATTTCAAGTAAATTATCACTAGAAAATAATTATACAAATACAACTCTTTATACCGCCGCAATGGCTAATACTATAAAAGATGTAATTTATAAAAGAATTCCAGACAGAATGTTCATGACTTTAGCAAGATACGATATTACAACTACAATATTATTAAGACAAGTAGCGCAAAGGGAAGGCCTTTACGATACAATTGTATCAAATACAGAAAAAGTTAAAGATAAATAAAACAGTCCATCTACATCACAAAGCAGTAGTAAAAATAATGAATCTCAAAAGAACAAGGGAAATAATAATGACCAGAGTACAAAACCTTATTATATTCAAACACAGCAAAATCAAAATCAAAATAATTATGCAAGTAATAATTCAAAAAGGGTTGAAAATAACCAAGCAACATACAGCAAGTTCAAACAAAAGTTAAACCAGGGTAGAGCGCAAAACGCTCTAAATTATCAAAAACCCATATCTTATTCTACTACTAACCAACCCCAAAAAAGGCAGCGTGAAAGTTCCAGTGGTCAGTCTAAAATGGACACCAGTGAAAATTTTCATCAACTTGCCTCGGGATCGGAATCAGAAGTAGAAGAAGAAGAACCTACCCATTCATACAAATAACTATGAACGATATCAAACTCAAATGTTTGGTTGACACAGGTTCATCATTAAATTTGATGAGTAAAAATTTTTTTAATTGTCCGATTAACTCAAAAGCTCGATTGGATGTACACACAATAAACGGTCAAATTATTTTAAAATCAAAAATTTCATTAAAACCTAGTAAACTATGTCCGACAAAGCAAACATTTTAGTTACATAAATTCTCAGAAAAATACGACATTTTGTTAGGCAGGGAATATTTGGAAGATTCCAAAGCAATTATATGCTATACATCCAATACAGTTACTTTAAATAAATACACATTTAAATTGCGACTTGAAGATATTAATGAAGAAGAAGAAACACCTAAAGAGAGTTTAAAAGCAAACCTATTAGATTCTCTAAATATTGAGTATGTCAATTATGTAATTGACAACGAACTCAATGAAACAAATGAATTTCGACTTGATTATCTAAACGATGAAGAGAGGAAAGCCCTCACCAGTGTCTTATACGAGTTTAGTGACATACAGTACAAAGAAGGTGAAAATTTGACCTTCACAAGTACAACTAAGCATGTCATAACAACTAAACACGAAGACCCAATTTACAGACGTCCATACAAATACCCACAAAGCTTCGACGAAGAAGTCGAAAACCAAATGAAAGACATGATGCAACAAGGCATCATAAGAAAATCGAATTCTACGTATTGCTCTCCGGTTTGGGTAGTACCCAAAAAGCCAGATGCATCGGGAAAATCAAAATTTCGCATAGTCATTGACTATCGCAACCTCAACGAAATAACCGTTGATGACAAATACCCAATACCGGTAATGGATGAAATATTGGACAAGCTTGGAAATTGCCAATACTTTACAACCATTGACCTCGCAAAAGGTTTTCATCAAATACAAATTCCATTGAAAATTACATTGCGAAGACAGCTTTTTCCACCAAAAATGGTCATTTTGAATATACTCGAATGCTATTTGGTTTAAAAAATGCACCCGCAACTTTTCAACGATGCATGAATAATCTCTTAGCAGATTTAATATCACGGCCACCCTTTTGAAGAATGTTGTGATATTTTTTCACTATTTAATAAATCTAAGAAATTTATATAGATTTTCCTAAAACGTATTGCCACGCTTACTCTAACGCTCACAAAACTTACCGCACAAAACTGTAACACCCACAGTTTTGTAAAATGATTTGATATTTTCTATTTTTTTTTTTATATATAGTAACATATCCATTATTACACCCACAACTCCCCATAAGATAACTATAAGCAACATACACTAGTATAAGCTCATATACACACATTAATGTATAAACACAAAATATCTAAGTCTAAGCACAAAATGTAATCAAAGAACGAGAGCCCTTCGATTAACCTTGGACACAGCGTCATGTTCCAAAGCCACCCTTTCTCACAGATCGCAAATCGTAGACATAGACACTTGTCGCCTTATCATAAACATAGACACTTGCCGCCTTTATAAACACCGACTCTCGTCCCCTAACCATTTGCATTCGACCACTTGGCGAGCCAACTGAAATAATAAACTTTCGCGATCGGCGCCTACGCCTACGCACTTGTCCCAGGATTCTCCAATTACCCCTATTCTTCAGAAGACTCTCTTCCAACAAGAAAATAGAGGTTTACAACCCAACTCTCTTAAACTTCGCTCTTTGGCTTCCCCAAATTGCCTATAAAACAGCAAGCATGCCTCCATGCAGTAGTTCAGTACTGAGTACGTTATCAACCGTGATAACACCGCTTAAGCCAATTTAACTTTCCAATTTCGTGATAATCAAATGGCTCTAGTTCTTTCCATAAATGGAATTAATAAAAAGGTTTAATAAAATATAAAACTCAATCGTGTATTTTTTTTTATCAAACCCTCGGTCTGAATTCGTAAATGGCGCAGTCGGTAGGATAAAAAGAAAAAGTTGTACGACTCGTTTACAAATATCAATCTAGTGACAAAAGATCCTTGTACGACCAAGCGTATCTTTTAATGATTGAACCACGCGAATGGGCGCTAAGTGAACGTAAATCGTAATATAATAAAACTCTATTTATCCGCAAAAGAACTACGTTTAATCGGTGGTTGTCACACAATAGTCAACCTACTGCATACGATTAATAAAAGTGTAAAAACAAAAAACCAAAAGACTCTACAGAAACAAAATTCAACCATGGCAACCGAACAAATCCAACTATTATCAGAATCCCACTTGAATCAAGCCTTAAATCAAATAAGGCAAATACCTTCATTCAGTGGAAACACCCAAGAGCTCAGTGCCTTTATACGAAGGATAGAGTTCATACTCCAACTGTATCCAACAATGGACCCCTGACAAAAACATGTATTCTTCAGCGCAATAGAGATGCAGCTTGCAGGAGATGCCCAGCGAATGTCACAATTATCTGGAGCAACAACCTGGCCCACTCTAATGAACGTACTCATCAGCGAATATAAAACGCAAATACCATGAAGAATTACTCCGTCGCCTCTACAATACACCCTTCAACGGAAGTATCCGTAAGTTCGTCGAAGAATTAGAAACCAAATCACAAATCACAATATCAAATAAGCTTATGTTAGAAATTAACGTTAACAACACCTTATTATACACAAATGCATTAAACAACACAGTTAAAAATGTGATCATGAGAAAATTGCCCGATAGGTTATTTATGACCCTTGCTAGACATGACATAACGACAGTATCTAAACTCAAACAAATAGCACAACAAGAAGGTGTATACGAAATAACCTTCAATGACCGAACGAAACACCAAAATAACTCCAATCCTAACACAAATCCACGCCAAACTTCTAAGAATAAAGGAAATTATCAAAATTTCGCGAATTATGTTATGCACAACACAAATAAATCAAATCCCAACAATAATTCAAAACCTATTATATCAAACCAGCAGGTTATGCATGAATTTAAGCAAAAGCTAAATCAGGGTAGAGCCCAGAACCTTTTAAATTACAAACAACAAAATAGTAAGGCACCAAACCCTCCCGTCAAACGGCAGAGAGAAAGTGCTAGTGACCAATACAAAATGGACACATGCGAAAATTTTCTTTAACCAGCCTCGGAATCAGAAAGCGATCCAGAGGAGTAGGTAATCCATTCCTAAAAATTAAACTAAATAATATTACTCTCAAATGCCTAGTAGACACTGGTTCGTCTATCAATATTATGAAACAAAATTTCTTTAATTTCCCAATAAAATTCTCTAAAATGAAAGTCCACACTATAAATGGCACTATAGTATTGAACCAAAGCGTTTCATTGCATTCAAGCAAACTTTGTCCGACTAAACAAACATTCTTTATTCACAATCTGAGGAAAACCCTCTTATTACCCCTTACATAGAAGAAGCCCTTCTAGTAACATCCTCTAACTACGCCTTAAACGACGAGTTAAGAGAATCCAACGTATTCAGATTAGAACATCTAAATACGGAAGAAAGGGAACAACTTTCACACGTTTTGCTCGAATATAGTGATATTCAGTACAAAGGTGAAAATTTGACCTTCACAAGTACGATTAAACACTCTATTCATACAAAGCACGAAGACCCTATCTATAAAAAACCATATAAATACCCCCAAGCATTTGACCAAGAAGTTAATAAACAAATCAACGAAATGATAGAACAAAAAATAATTAGGAAATCAAAATCTCCCTATTGTTCTCCAATTTGGATTGTCCCAAAGAAAAGCGATGCTTCTGGCAATCCAAATTTTCGATTAGTCATAGACTATCGTAGCCTCAATGAAATAACCATTGACGACAAATTCCCTATTCCTGTAATGGACGAAATATTAGACAAGCTTGGACGCTGTCAATACTTCACAACCATTGATCTAGCTAAAGGTTTCCATCAAATTCAAATGGACCAACAGTCAATACCCAAAACCGCATTCTCAACAAAACATGGACATTACGAATATACTCGTATGCCTTTCGGTTTGAAAAATGCACCAGCAACCTTTCAACGTTGCATGAATAACCTTCTAGAAGATTTAATCTATAAGGATTGTTTAGTCTACTTAGATGATATCGTTTACTCCACTTCACTAGAGGAACACATAATGTCATTGAAAAGGGTATTTGATAAGCTACGATCAGCAAATCTAAAATTGCAACTTGATAAATGTGAATTTCTAAAGAAAGAAACAGAATTTCTCGGTCACATTATCACGACAGACGGTATAAAACCAAATCCTAACAAAATAAAGGCAATTGTTAACTTTCCTATCCCAAAAACTACAAAAGGAATAAAATCTTTCCTTGGACTCTGCGGATTCTACCGTAAGTTCATTCCCAATTTTGCAAAAATAGCAAAACCCATGACACTTAAATTGAAAAAAGGAGCAACAATTAACACAAAAGATAATGACTACATGTCCGCCTTCGAGAAACTTAAAGTACTCATTACGTCCGATCCGATCCTAATATATCCTAACTTCGAAAAGAAATTCTCATTAACGACAGACGCAAGTAATATAGCTATAGGCGCTGTATTATCTCAAGAACACAAACCTATTTGTTATGCAAGCAGAACTTTAAACGAACACGAACTTAACTATTCAGCAATAGAAAAAGAACTATTAGCTATAGTATGGGCAACAAAATATTTCAGATCTTACCTATTCGGTAGAAAATTCGACATATTAAGCGATCATAGGCCACTTGTATGGCTAAACAACATAAAAGACCCTAACATGAAGTTACAGAGATGGAAGATAAAACTTAACGAATACGATTATAATATCCAATACCTACCTGGTAAAGAAAACCATGTCGCGGATGCTCTATCCAGAATTCAAATTCAAGAAAACTTCCTAGGAGAAGATGATCCAATCTCCCTTCCCACAGCAGCTACTATACATAGTGGATCAGAAGATAACCAAAATCACATTCCAATAACAGAAAGACCCCTTAATTATTATAACAGACAATTCGAATTCATAAAAGACAATTTTGACGACGTCCAGATAATAAAATATTTCCACAAAACTAGAATAAAAATTAGTTATAAAGAAATGACCGACACCCTTGCTAAAGACTTAATTAAAGAATACTTCTGTAATAAGAAGAGTGTTATTTACTTCCCTAATGAAATCGACTTTCAGATATTTCAAAATGCTTATATTCAAATCATAAGTCCCGACAATTTCACTAAAACCATGAAAACCAGTAACAAACTAATAGACATTCAAACATATGCCCAATTCAAGGAAATCATTCTTAAAACACATAAAGAATATTTACACCCTGGCATAGAAAAATTAACACTTCAGTTCAAAGAACTTTATTATTACCCCGATTACCAAAAGCTTATCCAAAACATCATAAATGAATGTGAAATCTGTAACATCGCTAAAACCGAACACAGAAACACAAAATTAACTATCGAAACAACCCCAGAAACCTTTAACCCCAGAGACAAATATGTCATAGACTTCTACTTAATAAACAATAAACAATTCCTATCATGTATTGACATTTATTCTAAATACGCCTCCCTGATAGAAGTAAATAGTAGAGACTGGCTTGAAGCTAAAAGAGCTATTTTACGTATATTCAACGACATGGGTAAACCCATAGAAATAAAAGCCGACAAAGACTCCGCTTTCATGTGCGTCGCACTTAAACTCTGGTTAGATTCAGAAGGAGTAACCTTAAACATAACGACAAGTAAAAATGGAATTTCTGACATCGAGAGATTTCATAAAACCGTTAATGAAAAATTAAGAATAATATCAAGCGAAAATGAACCCGAAAACCAATTCACAAAATTCGAAAAAATACTTTACGTATACAATCACAAAACAAAACACAACACAACTGGTCGAACACCAGCAGACATTTTTATTTTTGCAGGAACCCCTTGCTATAACACACAAGAAAATAAAGTGAACAAAATTAACAAACTCAATGAAACTAGACAAGACTTTAGTATAGACACCAATTTCAGAGAATCGCCTCTAGTTAGATCAAAAACGACTAACCCATTCAAAAAGACAGGAAATTTAAGACAAATAGAGGAAAAACATTTTGAGGAAACAAATAGAGGTAGAAAAATAATACACTATAAATCTAAGTTTAAAAAGAAAAAGAAAATTAATAAAAGTAAATATAATAACGATAATTCCAGGCCTACTCCCGAGCATGATACTCATGTTATGCCTCCTATCGACAATTAACACACAATACTTAGAAGTAACTCCTATCCAGGCCAAAAACGGTTACCTAATCTTTCAAACCGGATCATTAGATTTACCAATAAACTATGAATGTCACTACTTATCTGTTAATTTAACTAAAACCGAAAACACTTATGAAGAACTTATCAAGCAAGCTCAAATCTTTGAAACTCTACAACAAATTCAGTATCTAACAGAAAAACTTAACAGAGAAATGAACGGTATAAGAATTGCAAAACGTAGTAAACGCGGTCTCGCTAATTTTATAGGAACAATGTACAAATTCTTATTCGGCACCTTAAACCAAGAAGATAAAGAAGAATTACAACAACAAATAGGTGACATCTCTAAAAATAATGTACAAGTAAGCGAACTCAACCACGTAATAGATGCCATTAATAAAGGAATTGAATTGACCAATCATCTAAATAGTAACTTTGAAGGAGAACAAATGTTAGCCTTAGTAATTTTCAACCTACAACAATTCACTGAATACATAGAAGACATAGAACTTGGTTTGCAACTGACACGCTTAGGTATCTTTAACCCAAAACTTTTGAAACACGATTCATTAACACACGTCAATTCTGAAAAAATCCTTAATATCAAAACTTCTGCTTGGCTTAAATCTGATACGAACGAAATTCTGATAATATCCCACATTCCGAGAGAAATAATTAAAACACCAGTTTTTGAAATAATACCATACCCAGACGAAAACAGTAACATACTGACTGAAACAATACATGACAAATATTTTTTACACAATAATCAAACTTACACAGCAAGTTCCCAAAGCTTGGTCATAAATAAATGTATAACAGGTATACTAAACCAACTCTCAATTGTTATATAGTTATAAATGTTCTCAATAGTTATAATTGTTGCATTGTACTTTATTTATAAATATAAAACTATACCCCAAAAATTAATTGTAAAATTCAAAAATCAAACCCCAGAAAACGAAACTATTATACACCCTGAAACAGAAAACGTTGTACCCCAGGTAAATACCCCTGTATTGTACCCTAATATAAGCGCCTGAGGACAGGCTTTTTTCTTAAGGATGGGGAAGTAACATATCCATTATTACACCCACAACTCCCCATAAGATAACTATAAGCAACATACACTAGTATAAGCTCATATACACACATTAATGTATAAACACAAAATATCTAAGTCTAAGCACAAAATGTAATCAAAGAACGAGAGCCCTTCGATTAACCTTGGACACAGCGTCATGTTCCAAAGCCACCCTTTCTCACAGATCGCAAATCGTAAACATAGACACTTGTCGCCTTATCATAAACATATACACTTGCCGCCTTTATAAACACCGACTCTCGTCCCCTAACCATTTGCATTCGACCACTTGGCGAGCCAACTGAAATAATAAACTTTCGCGATCGGCGCCTACGCCTACGCACTTGTCCCAGGATTCTCCAATTACCCCTATTCTTCAGAAGACTCTCTTCCAACAAGAAAATAGAGGTTTACAACCCAACTCTCTTAAACTTCGCTCTTTGGCTTCCCCAAATTGCCTATAAAACAGCAAGCATGCCTCCATGCAGTAGTTCAGTACTGAGTACGTTATCAACCGTGATAACACCGCTTAAGCCAATTTAACTTTCCAATCTCGTGATAATCAAATGGCTCTAGTTCTTTCCATAAATGGAATTAATAAAAAGGTTTAATAATATATAAAACTCAATCGTGTGTTTTTTTTATCAAACCCTCGGTCTGAATTCGTAAATATATATATTTTGTGAATTTTTACGGATTTGTCAAAAACTTTTTGCTACGCCAACTCCTACACCCACACTTTACAAAAATGTTTTGATATTTTCTAATTATATTTATATATTTTGTAAATTTCAACAGATTTGTCAAAAACTTTTTGCCTCGCCAACTCCAACGCACACAAACCGCCCAAATAGTCACTCCCACACTTTTGAAAATTGCTCTGATATTTTTTTTTTCACTATTTAATAGATCTTAAAAATTTCTATAAATTTTTTTAAAAACTTTTTGCCACGTTCACTCTAACGCCCAGAAAACTGTAACGCCCACACTTTTGTAAAATGTTTTGATATTTTCTAATTTTTTATATATTTTGTGAATTTTTACAGATTTGTCAAAAACTTTTTGTCACACCCACACTTGTAAGAAATGCTGTGATATTTTTTAATTTTTAATATATCATAAAAGTTTCTATAGATTTGCTTAAAAACGTTTTGCCACGCCCACTAACCGCACAAAACTTCCACGGCCAACCTTTTAAAATTTTTTTTTGCCACGCCAACTCCCACAGGCACAAACCGCCTAACTGTCACAACCACCTTTTGAAAATTGCTCTGAAATTTTTTTTTTATTTTTGAATAAATCTTAGAAATTTCTATTATTTTCCTTAAAACTTTTTGCCGCGTCTACTCTAATGCTAAAAACAAAATATTAAAAACTAATCACAAAATGTGAAATGTAAAATCAAAGAACGACAGTCCTTCGTTTAACCTTGGACACAGCGTCATGTTCCAAAGCCACCCTTTCTCACAGGTCGCAAAGCATAAGCATAGACTCTAGTCGCCTTTATAAACCGAATCGGCGCTAAGTGAACGTAAATCGTAATACAATAAACACTATTTATCCGCAAAAGAACTACGTATAATCGGTGGTTGTCACACAATAATCAACCTACTGCATACGATTAATAAAAGTGTAAAAACGAAAAACCTCTAAAAGAAAGAAAATCAACTATGGCAACCGAACATATACAACTATTATCAGAATCCCACTTGAATCAAGCCTTAAGTAAAATTAGGCAAATACCTTCAATCAGTGCCTTTATACGAAGGAAAGAGTTCATACTCCAACTGTATCCAACAACGGACCCCAGACAAAAACATGTATTCTTCAGCGCAATCGAGATGCAGCTCGTAGGAGATGCTCAACGAGTGTCACAATTATCTGGAGCAACAACCTGGCCAACTCTAATGAACGCACTCATCAGCGAATATAAAACGCAAATACCATGTGAAGAATTACTCCGTCGCCTCTACAATACACTTTTCAACGGAAGTATCCGTAAGTTCGTCGAATAATTAGGAAGTAAATAATTCACAATATCAAATAAGCTTATGCTAAAAAATAACATTAACATCACCTTATTATACACAAATGCATTAAACAACACAGTTAAAGATGTGATCATGAGAAACTTGCCCGATAAGTTATTTATGACCCTTGCTAGACATGACATAACGACAGTATCTAAACTCAAACAAATAGCACATCAGGAAGGTGTATACGAAATAACCTTAAATGACCGAACGAAACACCAAAATAACTCCAATTCTAACACAAATCCACCCCAACTTCAAACCAGCAGGTTATGTACGAATTTAAGCAAAAGCTAAATCAGGGTAGAGCCCAGAACCTTTTGAATTACCAACAACAAAGTAGTAATGCACCGAAACCTCCCCTCAAACGGCAGAGAGAAAGTGCTTGTGACCAATACAAAATGGACACAAGGGAAAATTTTCTTCAACCAGCCTCGGAATCAGAATGCGATCCAGAGGAGGAGGACCTTAAAAAATAAATTAAATAATAATCTCAAATGCCTAGTAGACATTGGTTCGTCTATTAATATTATGAAACAAAATTTCTTCAATTTCCCAATCAAATTCTCTAAAATGAAAGTCCACACTATAAATGGCACTATAGTATTGAACCAAAGCGTTTCATTGCATTCAAGCAAACTTTGTCCAACTAACAAACATTCTTTATTCACAATTTCTCAGAAAAATATGATTTACTATTAGGCAGAAACTATTTAGAATAAACAGCTTTTACCACTGCCGAGGCTTCAAGTTCGTAAGAGTGATATCTAGATTCAACAGAGGTAGTTGTTTTGCTGAACTACTCGATTACATGGGGTTTACTTTCTATACGGTGCAAAAGTATCGCTCCATATCCACAGGCACTTGCGTCAGTGTGCAACTCTATTGGATATTGCGGGTCGAAAATGACCAGAACAGGCTCATTTGTGGAGATCGTCACAACTTGGAGTCTGATCTCTTCTAACTCAGCGCTCCATGTAATCTTACCGTTACCAGACGAAAGTGAATACAAAGGATTCATAAGTTGGGAGAGTCCAGGAACGAATTTGCGAAAGTACGAGGCCAGGCCAATGAATTGCCTAACGCCGGAGACAGTTTGAGGAGGAGGCAAGGAGCTTAATGAACCTATCTTTAGCACACTCGGGCGAATCTCTCCAGCTCGCACTTCATGGCCCAAATACTGGACCGTTGTTTTGAGAAAACTACATTTAGCAAGATTAAAGGTAAAACCAACCTTTGTAAAAACATCCAAAACGGTTGTAAGCCTTTTCAAAGCCAATTCCTTGGTTGGCGATACTACCATTATATCGTCCATGTAAACTATTACAAAAGAATTAGCAAGGTCACCAAGTGCATTTATAAGGCCAAAAAGCATTGTAAGAAATTCAAATTGACCGGCTGGGGTCACAAATGCAGTATATTCCACGGATTCAGGGTGAATCGGGATTTGGTGGAAACCACTCGCCATATCTAAGCATGTGAATAATTTGCTCCGCGAAGTCTAGCAATTTGATCGCTGATAAGCGGTAAGGGGTATTTATCCGAAACCGGGTTCGAATTTAGCTCTCTAAAATCAACACACAGACGGTCGGTGCCACTCTTCTTTTTGACGAGCAACATGGAGCTAGCAAAAGGAGAACAACTTGGGCGAACAATATTGCACCTTATCAATTCGCTCACCTGCATACGCAGGTGCTAAGTGCTAAGGTCGGCGCTGGGCAGTTATAGTTGGATCAATTAAACGTATTTTCATTTCGCCTGTATTTACTCGGGTATAAGGTATCCCATTGGTAAATGAAGTCGAGTGCTTTTCAAGTAACTCGATTAATTTAGCATTCTTATTGTCGACTAATTCGGTGTCGATATCGGACAAGGTAAACGATCGCTCAGCAACAGAACAATTATTAACAGTTTTTGATTTTACTACTTTAAAATTATCGGATGTCAAAATTACATAAAAGCCTTGTTTGAGTATTTCTCGCCCTATCAGAATATCACTCCACAATTTCTCATTCGGGACTACATGAAATAATATTTCCATAATGTTTACGTTTATAGTGACCTCACTCAAGATTTGCAATGTACTGCATACACTGCCACCACCAATGCCTTTTATCATTACAATATTGTTTATACGTTTACCAGATTTATTGCTAATTACTAATGTCGTCTTTAATAAGGGAGCACTGCACCGGAATCGAATCGAAACAAATTGGTTAGTTCTCACCTCGTTGATGCAAATCCCTTTGGCTCAGTCACACAACATTGGTTAACAGTCTTCTGTTGAGTACTTCCACTTTTCGGGCACTGGTTGGAGAAATGTCCCAATTGGCCGCACCGATAGCACGTCACATTTGATTTTTCACGCTGCGGTTTCGCCTCTCTATCTTGTCGGATTTTACTTCGACATTCAGCAATTCGATTTCCCGGCTTAGAACAGAAGTGGCATACTACTGGCGATGCCTTATGGTTCTTCTGCTTAGGTCCAAGGTTGTCATCTGTTCTCGAGAACAGTTGTAACGGCAATTTCTTCTATTCCCATATTTCGCCACTTCGTAGTCAGCGTCGTCACCAACCGACTCGCATATACCGCGTAACATTCGGCGCCACTCGGGCGGCTGTTGAGTAAAATCAAAAACGTAGCGGCCGGCGTCTCTTCGGTTTCAAAGCGCTGCAGAAATAATTCCTGGAACTCTCGCCAAGTCATACCATTGTACGAAATTTGTATAAGCCACTGAGATGCACTTCCCTCCATGCAGTTGCTAAGTGCCATGATCAATTTACTTCTTTGAAGGGGGTGCTCAGATAGAATTATATCGGTTGTTGAACATCACTTTGCTGCCCCAAAGCATGCAGCATGTTTGGGTAGCTTAACATCATAGATAGGTTGCTGCTCGCGTGCCGGCGTCACTTGCATGATTTTTACAAGTTCAGCCAAATTTCGATTTTGCATTTCGACCACTGCACGCCACTGCTCCTCAGAAAATGCAGGGTGTGGCACAGATCCCACTTCTGATGTCGGGTTATTAATGTCAGGAGCGTCGTCGTCTGTCCGTCCGTTCATATCGGCGTCACTCATGATGATCTACACTACGCAATTGGTAAAGCTGTGCGCATTTAACGAGTCCACTTGCGTCTACTTTGGCTTCTCAACGATTAATGTGCAGTTTCGTGCAGACTGCATTTTGTCTTCTCAATTTTTGTCATTCCCTTTTCATTATGTTGAGGTATCAAGAGACAGCCGCTTTGACAATCCCCTATCCTAAGGCACAGTGGTCTCTCGCTCAAGACTTTTTTTTTGCTTTTGCTGAGCATCTGTTCTTCACCTTCACTCCCTTTCTTTTAACGAACAATTCCCTCCGAGAAGAAGTTTCAAACCTCCTAGACGAACCCACCCAGTCTACTCGCCCCATGAGAAATATCACGCCGCAAGAAGTCACTCTGCAATTGGAGGTGATCCAGCTGAAAAAGACTCCCAGACATGACGGAATAGAAAATCGAGCAGCCAAATCTCTCCCTCGGAAAGGAGTTTTAGCTTTGGTTAAAATCTTCAACTCCATGCTATGGCTGTGGCACTGGAAGCGTGCTCGGGTAATCATGACCCCCAAAGCTGACCTCCAACGCAGATCGACTTATACTGCCCGATTACTCTGCTTCCTACTTTCTCGAAGGTCTTCGAATCCTGTTGCATCCTGTTGCATCGATTTTGGAACTGCCGCAGGTATATAGTAATGTTTTATGTTTTTGAGCCTATTGAATGGACTGTTTAAATTACTCAGACCAACGCTGAAAATTGTTTTTTCCAAATAAAAAGACGATTAAAATATCGGGACCGAATGCGTTTTTATTGTTCAATTGACAGCTTAAGACTGAAAATCAAATGTGAGTAAAATTGAGGAGAAGCCTCTGTGCTTAAAGAGTATGTTAGTATTTTTTGTGAGAGCATTGCTCTTGGATTCTTAGGATGAGGAGAAGCCTCAGAGAGGGCAGGCAAAACTGCTTAGGTCAGGCTTTGGGATTTGTTTACATGATCGGTTAAGTGCTAGTGCCAAAGAATTGTTTATTAGATTGCATACTGCGCAGATGGCATACAGTATGGGATTCAATTATTGTTTATGGTTTCACGGCTTGGGTGGCGCAAGTACGTCACTACCCTCCCCTTAAAGAGAAGCCTATACTTGGGCTGGAATTGATGGATATAGTAAAGGTAATGGATTCTGTTCTATTTCTACTTGTTGTGGTATACTCTGATTTTGATCCGGTCTTAATCTTAATTGTGCATACAGCATCGTGAATGGATTGAATTTTACATATCTTAAATATAAGTACAACAAAACAAGTGTAATGATGACAATAATGATTAGTATGTAAAGTGTAATGTTGTTTTGAGAAATCATTTCGACAATGTCGTTGCGTTTTACAATTTTTATTTTTGTTATATTAAGTGGTGTGTATAGTGGTGTTAAATCTATTTCAGGTTTTAAAAGGTTTTCGCTTAAAATTATGCTGTTGATTTCTACTTTACATTGAATTACGCTTATCATTTTATTTCCTTTTATTTTTAAATTATTAATTGGATCCTGACAGTTTTGTGTAAGACTGGTTTGGGTTAAGTTCCAGGTTACAATTATGTTTGGTTCTATGTATTTTATTATTTCGTCTGTATGTACTGGTTCAAAATTACAAATTGGATTTGAATGTTTAATAATTTTGGTGACACATTCATTGTTTATTTCTTTATTTTCTTTATTGTAAACTTTATTTCCTTTCTTGAAATATGATTGAGTGTCTGTATAATCTAACTGATAGCCGTTGGAGTCTGGGTAAGGGATTATTTTAATTGTATTTATTAATGAAAAGTTAATGGGTATGTGAGATATGATTAGTAATTGGTTATCATTGTAATTGATCCAAGTGGATGTTTTAATGTTCAAAATATTTTGGCTGTTTACATTCTCGAGCTTGTCGTAATTTAGTAATTTAGGGTTAAATAGTCCGAGTCTGGAAAGCTGCATTCCCATTTCCAGATCCTCTATGTATTCTGTAAACTGCATAAGTTCGTATAAAAGGGTGTTAACGATGTTGTGGTCATTTTCATATTTCTGTATCTTCTGCATTCCGTCGTTTATCAATCGTTCATGTAAAGTTCATGTAACTTTACTGTGTCATGGGCGTGTGTCTCAAGTTTTTTCTGTATTTCTGCTCGATCATTTTCATCAAGTGTGCCAAATAGGTATTTAAAAGCTGAGCCTACAATGTTAATAAGTCCACGTTTATTTCTGTGTTGCAGGGTTATTCCAGTTAGTTCTCTTTTCATCTTGTTGTACAAAAATTTGATTTGAGGTGCATGATAGTCGGTACGCAGCCTTTGTTCAAAATATTCAGCTACGGTGTCTATTTCGGTTAAATTGATCCTTAAACAGTGATGCTCAAAGGAGGATGGTATCTGGACTGGTTTATCGGAAAAAAGGAGATATCCGTGGTTGGTGTCAATATTATTAATTTGAATTTGTTGTCCATGAACCGTGGCGGTCAGTATAAGTAGTAATGTTATTAGGTGCCAAGTACCTGTGGAATTGGAATTTTATTATTTTTCATTCGTTTTTTTGTGTTTACTATTACAAAAGAATTAGCAAGGTCACCAAGTGCATTTATAAGGCCAAAAGGCATTTTAAGAAATTCAAATTGACCGGCTGGGGTCACAAATGCAGTATATTCCACGGATTCAGGGTGAATCGGGATTTGGTGGAAACCACTCGCCATATCTAAGCATGTGAATAATTTGCTCCGCGAAGTCTAGCAATTTGATCGCTGATAAGCGGTAAGGGGTATTTATCCGAAACCGTGTTCGAATTTAGCTCTCTAAAATCAACACACAGACGGTCGGTGCCACTCTTCTTTTTGACGAGCAACATGGAGCTAGCAAAAGGAGAACAACTTGGGCGAACAATATTGCACCTTATCAATTCGCTCACCTGCATACGCACTACTTCTCTCTCTTCGGGGCTAAGTGTGTAAGGTCGGCGCTGGACAGTTATAGTTGGATCAATTAAACGTATTTTCATTTCGCCTGTATTTACTCGGGTATAAGGTATCCCATTGGTAAATGAAGTCGAGTGCTTTTCAAGTAACTCGATTAATTTAGCTTTCTTATTGTCGACTAATTAGGTGTCGATATCGGTCAAGGTAAACGATCGCTCAGCAACAGAACAATTATTAACAGTTTTTGATTTTACTACTTTAAAATTATCGGATGTCAAAATTACATAAAAGCCTTGTTTGAGTATTTCTCGCCCTATCAGAATATCACTCCACAATTTCTCATTCGGGACTACATGAAATAATATTTCCATAATGTTTACGCTTATAGTGACCTCACTCAAGATTTGCAATGTACTGCATACACTGCCACCACCAATGCCTTTTATCATTACAATATTGTTTATACGTTTACCAGATTTATTGCTAATTACTAATGTCGTCTTTAATAAGGGAGCACTGCACCGGAATCGAATCGAAACAAATTAGTTAGTTCTCACCTCGTTGATGCAAATTTCCCTTTGGCTCAGTCACACAACATTGGTTAACAGTCTTCTGTTGAGTCACATATTGCTTGGCTGTACTTCCACTTTTCGGGCACTGGTTGGAGAAATGTCCCAATTGGGCGCACCGATAGCACGTAACATTTGATTTTTCACGCTGCGGTTTCGCCTCTCTATCTTGTCGGATTTTACTTCGACATTCAGCAATTCGATGTCCCGGCTTAGAACAGAAGTGGCATACTACTGGCGATGCCTTATGGTTCTTCTGCTTAGGTCCAAGGTTGTCATCTGTTCTCGAGAACAGTTGTAACGGCAATTTCTTCTATTCCCATATTTCGCCACTTCGTAGTCAGCGTCGTCACCAACCGACTCGCATATACCGCGTAACATTCGGCGCCACTCGGGCGGCTGTTGAGTAAAATCAAAAACGTAGCGGCCGGCGTCTCTTCGGTTTCAAAGCGCTGCAGAAATAATTCCTGGAACTCTCGCCAAGTCATACCATTGTACGAAATTTGTATAAGCCACTGAGATGCACTTCCCTCCATGCAGTTGCTAAGTGCCATGATCAATTTACTTCTTTGAAGGGGGTGCTCAGATAGAATTATATCGGTTGTTGAACATCACTTTGCTGCCCCAAAGCATGCAGCATGTTTGGGTAGCTTAACATCATAGATAGGTTGCTGCTCGCGTGCCGGCGTCACTTGCATGATTTTTACAAGTTCAGCCAAATTTCGATTTTGCATTTCGACCACTGCACGCCACTGCTCCTCAGAAAATGCAGGGTGTGGCACAGATCCCACTTCTGATGTCGGGTTATTAATGTCAGGAGCGTCGTCGTCTGTCCGTCCGGTCATATCGGCGTCACTCATGATGATCTACACTACGCAATTGGTAAAGCTGTGCGCATTTAACGAGTCCACTTGCGTCTACTTTGGCTTCTCAACGATTAATGTGCAGTTTCGTGCAGACTGCATTTTGTCTTCTCAATTTTTGTCATTCCCTTTTCATTATGTTGAGGTATCAAGAGACAGCCGCTTTGACAATCCCCTATCCTAAGGCACAGTGGCCTCTCGCTCAAGACTTTTTTTTGCTTTTGCTGAGCATCTGTTCTTCACCTTCACTCCCTTTCTTTTAACGAACAATTCCCTCCGAGAAGAAGTTTCAAACCTCCTAGACGAACCCACCCAGTCTACTCGCCCCATGAGAAATATCACGCCGCAAGAAGTCACTCTGCAATTGGAGGTGATCCAGCTGAAAAAGACTCCCAGACATGACGGAATAGAAAATCGAGCAGCCAAATCTCTCCCTCGGAAAGGAGTTTTAGCTTTGGTTAAAATCTTCAACTCCATGCTATGGCTGGGGCACTGGAAGCGTGCTCGGGTAATCATGACCCCCAAAGCTGACCTCCAACGCAGATCGACTCATACTGCCCGATTACTCTGCTTCCTACTTTCTCGAAGGTCTTCGAACGCATCCTGTTGCATCGATTTTGGAACTGCCGCAGGTATATAGTAATGTTTTATGTTTTTGAGCCTATTGAATGGACTGTTTAAATTACTCAGACCAACGCTGAAAATTGTTTTTTCCAAATAAAAAGACGATTAAAATATCGGGACCGAATGCGTTTTTATTGTTCAATTGACAGCTTGAGACTGAAAATCAAATGTGAGTAAAATTGAGGAGAAGCCTCTGTGCTTAAAGAGTATGTTAGTATTTTTTGTGAGAGCATTGCTCTTGGATTCTTAGGATGAGGAGAAGCCTCAGAGAGGGCAGGCAAAACTGCTTAGATCAGGCTTTGGGATTTGTTTACATGATCGGTTAAGTGCTAGTGCCAAAGAATTGTTTATTAGATTGCATACTGCGCAGATGGCATACAGTATGGGATTCAATTATTGTTTATGGTTTCACGGCTTGGGTGGCGCAAATACGTCACTACCCTCCCCTTAAAGAGAAGCCTATACTTGGGCTGGAATTGATGGATATAGTAAAGGTAATGGATTCTGTTCTATTTCTACTTGTTGTGGTATACTCTGATTTTGATCCGGTCTTAATCTTAATTGTGCATACAGCATCGTGAATGGATTGAATTTTACATATCTTAAATATAAGTACAACAAATCAAGTGTAATGATGACAATAATGATTAGTATGTAAAGTGTAATGTTGTTTTGAGAAATCATTTCGACAATGTCGTTGCGTTTTACAATTTTTATTTTTGTTATATTAAGTGGTGTGTATAGTGGTGTTAAATCTATTTCAGGTTTTAAAAGGTTTTCGCTTAAAATTATGCTGTTGATTTCTACTTTACATTGAATTACGCTTATCATTTTATTTCCTTTTATTTTTAAATTATTAATTGGATCCTGACAGTTTTGTGTAATATGTATGTTGTATGTTTGGTTCTATGTATTTTATTATTTCGTCTGTATGTACTGGTTCAAAATTACAACCTGGATTTGAATGTTTAATAATTTTGGTGACACATTCATTGTTTATTTCTTTATTTTCTTTATTGTAAACTTTATTTCCTTTCTTGAAATATGATTGAGTGTCTGTATAATCTAACTGATAGCCGTTGGATTCTGGGTAAGGGATTATTTTAATTGTATTTATTAATGAAAAGTTAATGGGTATGTGAGATATGATTAGTAATTGGTTATCATTGTAAATGATCCAAGTGGATGTTTTAATGTTCAAAATATTTTGGCTGTTTACATTCTCGAGCTTGTCGTAATTTAGTAATTTGGGGTTAAATAGTCCGAGTCTGGAAAGCTGCATTCCCATTTCCAGATCCTCTATGTATTCTGTAAACTGCATAAGTTCGTATAAAAGGGTGTTAACGATGTTGTGGTCATTTTCATATTTCTGTATCTTCTGCATTCCGTCGTTTATCAATCGTATAGCGTCATTAAGTTCATGTAACTTTACTGTGTCATGGGCGTGTGTCTCAAGTTTTTTCTGTATTTCTGCTCGATCATTTTCATCAAGTGTGCCAAATAGGTATTTAAAAGCTGAGCCTACAATGTTAATAAGTCCACGTTTATTTCTGTGTTGCAGGGTTATTCCAGTTAGTTCTCTTTTCATCTTGTTGTACAAAAATTTGATTTGAGGTGCATGATAGTCGGTACGCAGCCTTTATTCAAAATATTCAGCTACGGTGTCTATTTCGGTTAAATTGATCCTTAAACAGTGATGCTCAAAGGAGGATGGTATCTGGACTGGTTTATCGGAAAAAAGGAGATATCCGTGGTCGGTGTCAATATTATTAATTTGAATTTGTTGTCCATGAACCGTGGCGGTCAGTATAAGTAGTAATGTTATTAGGTGCCAAGTACCTGTGGAATTGGAATTTTATTATTTTTCTTTCGTTATTTGTGTTTTTGTGTTTTGTGTTTTGTAGTAGTGAGTAACTTATTTCTGTTAGTGATTTTGTAATGGTCAGAATCTGTTTGCTCCACATTTTTAGTTGGCTTAAAAGGATTTTCTAATTTGCCTTTCTGTAGTGGGCCTTTTCTGTATCTTGTGTCGACTTCGTATTCTATTCTGTCATTGTTTATTTTGTTTACTTTGTTTTTTTTGTTTAGTTGGGTGTCTAATATGGGTTGTCCAGTTTAGAGAAATATGTGTGCAGGGGTCTGTCCAGTGGTATCGTGTTTGGTTTTGTGATTGTATATGTAAAGTATTGTTTCTATTTTGCTTAGTTTAGTTTCGTCGTCGTCGGATGTTTTGATTATGCGAATTTTTTCATTAATTGTTTTATGTAGTCTTTCTATGTCAGCAACGCCGGTCTTTGTGGTGTTAGGTTGCAATTCAATCTCCTCACTCTCCAGCCATCGTTTGAGGGCCAAACTGGAAAATGCGCCATCTCTGTCCGCCTTCAGTATTCTTGGCTTGCCCAGCTGGTTGAATATGCGCATAAGTGCATTTTTGCATTCTAACCAGTCCTTTGATTTTATTTCTTCTAATGTGGCAAACTTCGAATAAATGTCTATGCAACTAACGTAATGTTTACCCTCAGATGAATAAATGTCAATCATAAATTTTTCGCGGCAATGCTTTGGTTTGGGTGTGGTTTTCAGTGGCATATCTGTGTTTCGGTGCTCTGTCTTTGCTAAATTGCAAATAGGAAAATAGTACGTTTCACCGAAAAGTTTAGTAGTTTTCTGTATTCCAGGGTGTAGAAGTTTTTCGTGAGTGGTTAAGATCAATTCTTTAAACTCTGCATAAGTGGTTATGTTTTTTAGTAGAATCATGCTACGCAAGATTCTAGTGTATTTGGTGTTTATAATCTGTTTATGTGCGGCCTGAATGGTCTCGAAATCTGCGTCACTGTCAATATACAACGCACACTTTTTACCGCAAAAATGGTCAATCAAATATTGTTCGGCTTTTTCCCTGGTCATATTGTCGTAATAAATCTGAGTTATGTGTTTTTTGAAATACTTTGTTATTTTAATGTCTGGTGGTCCCTTCAAAAATACCACCTGTCTGTTAAATGTGTTTAAAGGTCGCTCTGTAATAAGGATCAAGTCACTATTGTCTTCTTCTGCGCTATGTTGGGTTTGTTCGCTCAAGTATGTCTCCTCGAGTTTTATTCTGGATAGGGCGTCGGCTACATAATTTTCTTTTCCTTTTATATATTTTATGTCAAAATCGAATTCGGATAATTTTATTCTCCATCGGGTTAGTTTTGAATTTAGATCTTTCATACGGTACAACCAGCTTAGTGGTTGGTGGTCACTGGATATTTCAAAGTGTCTTCCAAGTAGGTAATGTCGGAAAGTCTTTGTCGCCCATACAATGGCCAAGAGTTCTTTCTCAATTGCGCTGTAATTGACCTCGTGTTCATTAAGCGTTCGGCTAATGTAACTAAGTGGGTGACCCTCTTGTGAGAGTACTGCTCCCAAAGCGACATCGCTTGCATCTGTGGTTAAAGTAAATTTCTTTGTAAAGTCGGGTACTTTAAGAATTGGGTCCTCTGATATTAGATATTTTAATTTTTTAAATGCTGAGTCATATTCTGGGTTTTTAGTATCAATTTTCATGTTCTTTTTTAAACACTTAGTCATGGGTTTGGCTATATCTATATGAACTTACGGTAGTATCCCGTCAGTCCAAGAAAAGCTTTTCTTTCTTTTGGTTTAGTGGGAATTGGATATTTTTGAATGGCTTTAATTTTTTCATGGTTTGGTTTTATTCCGTCTGGTGTTAGAACATGTCCGAAAAATGTGGTTTCCTGTTTGAGAAACTCACACTTGTCAAGCTGTAACTTAAGGTTGGCACTTGCTAGTCTTTCGAAAACTAGTCTGAGCGATTGTAGGTGCTCATCAGGGGATGTCGAGAATACAATTATGTCGTCCAAATACACAAGACAGTGCTTGTTTAAGAGTGGTAGTAAAATATCATTCATGCACCGTTGAAAGGTGGCTGGTGCGTTTTTTAATCCGAATGGCATGCGGAAATATTCATAATGACCGTGCTTGGTGGAAAAAGCTGTCTTTGGAACTGACTCTGGATCCATCTCGATCTGGTGGAAACCCTTTGCCAGGTCAATAGTTGTGAAGTAATTACATCTGCCTAGCTTTCCCAAGATTTCGTCCATGTTTGGGATTGGATGTCTGTCTCCTACTGTTATTTCATTTAATTTTCGGTAGTCTATTACAATTCTAAATTTCTGTTTGCCTGAAGCATCTTGCTTCTTTGGAACCACCCAGATGGGGCTATTGTAAGGTGAGTTACTGGTACGTATGATACCCTGATTTAGCATATCCTGTATCTGGCTTTCGACCTCATGTTCATAAGCCTGCGGGTAACTGTATAATTTAGAATAAATGGGTAGGTTGTGCTTGGTATTGATAGTATGTTTGGTTTGATTAGTAAATGTCAGCTTATCGCCTTCATGGTACTGTATGTCATGGTATTGCTGTAAGAGCGCACACAACTTTTGTTTTTCTTCGTTATTTAGGTGTTCCAATCTGTACAGGTCTGATTTTAATGCGGTTAAATTTTTACCTGGTTGTCTGAGAATGGTGTCAGGTATTGTGTTTACATTTTGAAAGTGATTTTGTTCTTGTGTTGCTTTGCCTTCTTTGAGTTCATATTTGTTGTTGTAAAGAATTACCTCCTGATCGCGGTAACTTATGGATGCTTTTGCATCTGCCAGAAGTTTTCTTCCTAATAAGAGGTCGTAATTCTTGGAGAAAGAGTGCAATAAAAATTCGTGTGGTGTTGGGAACAAAATTTTTGAAGGTACGGTTATACTCTTGTTAACCACAAGTGGTCCATTGCTGGTATGAATAAGAATATTCGTGTTCTGGACTGGTAAGTCAAATATGTTTTGGGATATCATGTTAACTGTGGATCCGGTATTAATGAGACATTTTAAATTATTTTCTTTGTATTTAATTGTTATATATTGGGGGCTTCCAAGGCTGGTAGCTGAAAATTTTCTGCTTGTTCAACATCCGGTTCCTGGTTGTCATTATTTGTCTCTTCTGTAATAAGCTGTTGTGGCTGTTGTGTTATTTCTGAATTTTGGTTGTTTTCGTCAGTTTGATGTTGATATTCTGGATAATACTCTGAATGGTCGTAAGTTGGATAGTAAAAATAGTCATATGGGACATATTGCTGGTAAGCAGCGTTCTCTTGATATAGGGATTCCCCAATACTCATCCTAGTCTGTCCACTATCAGATGGTCTTGATCGTTTTATTGATTGATTGGGCACATAAGAACCTGAATTATGTGCCGATTGCTGATTTTGATAATGGTGTTGTTGTCCAAACCGATTCTGATCAAATACGTTCTGTCGATGGGTGTTAATATTTGGCCGAGGTGTGTTAATATTTGGTCGAGGTGTGAAGTTTACTTGTTGGTTTGGTTGAAAATTATTATTTGTATTAGGATGGTAGGGTATTTGGTAAATTGGGAATTTTCGATAATTTGGTTGGGTTGGATATGGTATTGGTGAATTATAAAATGGTTGAAAAGGTGTAGGATACCCTCTGGTATTATTGTTGGTCTGATTCATATTGTGATTATTGGATTTCTGTGGCTTATCAGAAGAATTTTGTTTTTGCATAGATGTGCTTGTATGGCTTGCTTGTTCATACATTCCTTTCTCTTGTAAAAACGTGGTTAGGGGTCTGGGGTTTATAGTTGAGTACCAATTGTCGTCTTAGCTGGGGCCAGGTGTTGATGTCATTGGCTCCAATGCTGCGCATAACGTCTCCGCTGATGCTGCGCTCGACATGCCCAAACAGGATCTGCTGTTGGCGTTCGTCTCCGGTAACATAAAGGGCCAGTATGTCTTACATTCGGCTTACCGTAGAACTTCTCCACATTGCCAATCTGGTAGGCAACCTGGGTCATGTTGCTGTCTGACAGGGGTGGCACTGCCATTTGTTGTTTTTTTTTTTGTTGTTTCTTTCAAGTTAGTGATATTGTTATTATTTTTTATTTTATTTTTATTATTATTTTATTTTATTATTATTTTATTCACTTATTTATTTTTTATTTTTGAATCTTAGTTTGTATGTATCTTATTTAATATTTTTATATTTATCTCTTTTTTTTCACTTATTTATTTATTATTCTTATTTTTAAGTTTTTGCTCTTAATATAGGTTTTTATTTCACATGGGTTGCACTATTGCTTTTTCGTGGGGTTTTGAGGCAACCAATTGGATTTACAACCTCTCACAAATTCAATAGCGTCTTCCTGGTATTAAATTCAGGTTTATTTATTAACACTGCGTTTTTCGGTTTCGCGCTATTGTCAAGGTTTTTTTTAAAACTTAACGCGATATTGACCGTTGCATTTGTGTGTTAAGCGTGGTGTTTTTTCGATAGCGATTAAATATAATTAATACTATCACGACCGACTGCGCCAGTAATGTTTTATGGTTTTGAGCCTATTGAATGGACTGTTTAAATTACTCAGACTAACGCTGAAAATTGTTTTTTCCAAATAAAAAGACGATTAAAATATCGGGACCGAATGCGTTTTTATTGTTCAATTGACAGCTTAAGACTGAAAATCAAATGTGAGTAAAATTGAGAAGCCTCTGTGCTTAAAGAGTATGTTAGTATTTTTTGTGAGAGCATTGCTCTTGGATTCTTAGGATGAGGAGAAGCTTCAGAGAGGGCAGGCAAAACTGCTTAGGTCAGGCTTTGGGATTTGTTTACATGATCGGTTAAGTGCTAGTGCCAAAGAATTGTTTATTTGATTGCATACTGCGCAGATGGCATACAGTATGGGATTCAATTATTGTTTATGGTTTCACGGCTTCGGTGGCGCAAATACGTCACTATATATACCCCATATACCCCCAACATCAATTCGGTTTTAGAAAATCGCACGGATGCCCGGAATAGGTGCATCACCTTGTCAACCACTTGACTCAAGGCTTTGAACAAAAATTGTACACGGTGGCAGTCTTCCTTGATGTAAAGTTTGATAAGGGGTAACACAAGGGACTGCTGTTCAAAATGATAGATTTACTACCGGCTATACTTAAGTCTTTCAGTGCGGATCGGACCTTTGATGTTGCTGTGAGGGACTCTCGATCAAGCGTGGTGGGCATGAATGCAGGTGTGCCCCTGGGACCATTCTTGGACCATTCCTGTACACGCTCTTTACAGCTGATATGCCAACCCCGCCCCAGTACGTCCACGGCCAATACGTTAGGGGCCACATATGCTGACGACACAGCCATGGTCGCGTCCCACTTGTCCCTGCAAGTTGCCTCCATTGCGGTCCCAAATTGGCTGCATGAAATGGAGAGTTGGGCTGCCAGGTGGAATACAGCTATTAACTACACCAAATCTGCCTGTGTGACCTTCGCCCTTCGACCAGGTTACCTGCCCTGGACTTTCCTACAATGGTGGGCCCATTAGAACTTGCTACTTGGGTGTCCATCTAGATCGCAGGCTCACCTGGAGAGGCCATATCACGGCAGTTAAGGTGAAGTGCTTGTGCAAGCTTAAAAAGCTCGACTGGCTTCTGCCATTAACCCTTGGACCTACGCCATCCAAGTTTGGGGAACCGCCTCCAAGCATCAGCTTGACAGGCTAAGGGTTGTAAAAGCCCGTGCTGCTCGACGTGCATCGGGACTCCCGTGGTACGTAACCAACTCCGCTATCCTAAGGAATCTCTGGATAACTCTGGTTCGTGACGAGATCAATCAACAGAACAGCCAATACGCCGACAAGCTGACAACTCAACTAAACTGCACCAGTTAACTTTACCAGCTAGGATAAATTATTGAAAAAAGAAACTGGATCGTCTTCGGATAGGATTGTTGCAATTTCGTAGAGAAAGTGGTTGTTGCTAGACCATATGAGTGGCGACTGGCAAAGTGTGTCAACAGTAAACAGAGTCATATAGCTTTATTAGTCGCAGACAATACAACTGGATCACTAATTCATAGCTAAAAGCCCTTTCAACGCTGGAACTGTGATTCAATTCCTGTGACACATGTGAGTCATTAAAAGTAAATGTACATATTGTACACACATACTTTTATTGTACACACATAAGAGAACAATAATAACAATTATTTGCGCTGAATGAAAAAAAAAATAACAAAAAATTGGTAAAAAGGAAATAGCCAGCAAGTTGAAATACTAAATAAGCCCGTATGAAAAAAGAAAAAGCAAAACAACACTTTTAATTGGAATAAATCGATCTCATCTGGCCTTTATTATTCAACATAGTTCTATCCTTACACATAGTTAGATACACATTGGAGTTAGATACACATTCAATTAACTATAGAGCTAACTATTAACTATAGTAACAAAACAAAACCTTAAAATATTAATAGCCCGAACTGTTACATTTAAGTACTCTTCGACCTAAATAACCTAGGGTAGGTTAAACCAATGAAATACTTGCTTGAATTTTCTTACTTTTGTTGTTTTGTTGAGACAAGCCTCTTTTATAAATAAAGGTTTTATTTTTAACTTGAAGAAATCATGAATTTCTAAAACTGAAATTATCCTGAATTTACATGGCATAAGATCGGAAGTCTCTTTAGGGAATCTTCAAATATGCTATCGCGAAGATTATGTCAGGGTTGGGTAGAGAAAGCAAGGCGAAGAGTGAGATCCCGAATCATCAGTGTTATACCCCTGGGCTTCTCATTCTCATTCTAGTCAACCATTACATACCCTTAACCATAGGCCCCTCAGTCGGTTGGGCGGATAGTATAGCTGAGGGACTCGCGCGTTTGATTCCACTTTTTACACACAACTCAGTTTAGTGACTGATTTTGCAAATTCTTCCGGCTGAGCCATAAAATTATGGCACCGTTTGATGACAAACGACGTTTGCGACGTCGTTGTATTATTATAATTGTTTAACTTATTAATAATATTTAGCAAAAACATATGTGAGTAGTTTTACACTTTAATAAGTTTACAAGTGTTATCGTATATGGGTACGTTTTAGATCTCGACACCGACTGGACGCGTTAATTTCATTGATCTCTCTTCTATCTCGTTCTTAGAAGAGACGAACGATCCGTCTCTTGCTCTTCTTGCTTGTTTCTGATTCCTACATATATTTACTCACGAATTGAATATTTATTGACGGAATTGGGTTTCTAGGTTTAAATGCGTTGTGAACTTCACTTAGTTCATTTTCGTTTTATTATATTCACTCACGAAATAAATGTTGTTTATGTATTGAATTGGATGTAAGTGTTTTCGAACTGCGGATATTTTATTTTATTTTTACTGTTTTCGTTAATCTGATAAACTAGTCGTTCGGTATAATCATTTGGAGCTTTTTATAGGTGGCTTTCTAGACAATAGGACTTTGTGACAATTTTTATTTTGTTCTTATTTTATGACCTGAGTATGGAATATTTTTATGTCTGAGAAAATCTGAGTATCCTGAAGTGTGGGCGTTGTTGTTGTATTTGACGTTCATCAGATTGATTTAGAACTAACTCACTGTTACTTTGTTTTTTGTTTGTTTCTGGATAGAAAAAGGGATACCATTAAAATTAATACTTTTAAGAAATTTTTGTATTTTCAATTTGGTTGTTGTATGTCGAATTTATTTTCGCTATGCTAACAAAAGCTTGTAATATTTTTCGCCCACTAGCTTAGTAACGGGTATTAGAAAAATATGTTTATAAATTCCCGAAACTAATTGTTAATAATGTTTCACAAAGTTGCCGGCTAGATAAACTTCAATTGTTTTCTCTCCCATACAGCAAAATCTAAAAGTAATCTTTTATCTAAATTTTCTTTTTGCTAAAAATGTTTAAATTAATATAATGACTAAATATTTAGAGTGTGTCTGCTGCTGTTCAGCTTCTAGGTATGATTATTTGCATTGATTGAATGAAGACTTATTTATTTTTGCAAGCCACAGTTCGTCTATTGAGACAAAAATATTATGTGATAAAGATTATAATTGGTGCCCATTTTTATGTAACCGGCAGTGTACAACTTCTTATTTATACGCTCACGGCTATTCTATGCTTAAAAAAATTTGTCATAAAATAATAAAAAATTATAATCGCAAACAGTGCCGAGAAACCTATACAGTCTTTGGTGGAGGGAATAGCACTAAGGATCGACCCCTATTTGAAAAACATAAAGGTAAGCATAATTTGATTCGTTCTTTTTATTTCTGATATTTTATTTAAAGGCAATTTCGAGGCATATGGCCTAAAGAACAATAAAAAGTACGCTGTAATGGAGAATGAATCCCAGAAAAAAATGGATATCTTTAAAGGGCTGCGAGCATCCAAAGCTAAAATAAGAAGGGGGTATGAAGAAGATAATGAGTTAATAATATCTAAAAGGTTCACGGGAGTAGGTGCTAAAAGACGTGGAGCGAGCGAAATCGAGAATGAATTGAAAAAAAATAAAAGTTTGGAATGGGATTCAAGAAAAAACAATCAAGTAAAAAAAAAAAAATTTAATGAATTTTATAAGAAAACAGTTTCTAAAAGAGCTGCAAAGAGTATAGTCGATATGCAATTGAATGAAAATTACTTCGATACAAAGAAATATGATAAAAACAATGGACTAGAAAAGAATGGCCGCCATCCCGCTCAAGAAAAATCGAACAAAAATGGAAAATTTAAGGATCGAGGAGGGAATAACCTTGAAAACGATTTGCCAAAAAGAACTGAAGGGAGTGGAATCCATATGCACTTGAATGAAAATTACTTCGATACAAAGAAATTTAATCAAAACAAAGGACTAGAAGGTAATAGTCGACATTCCGCTCCAAACAAAACGAATGAATATAGAAAATTTAAAGATCGAGGCGGAAAACACCAGGAAAACTATTTAAGTGAAAAAATAAATGAAAAGGTTACAAAAAAAAGTAAAAATCGATGGAGGGATAGTAACTACGATGAGAGAGCAACAAAACAACTAAGTCCAGAAAAGAATCAAGCTAATTTCCAAATAAAACGCGATCCAATTAAAATGCATCATGGTGTAAAAGGTGATTCTGATGTAAACGGTCGGTCCGACGAGCAATTGAAATGGGACCCTGCCTTTAATAAAATGACTCTTGTTGGCAAAAATGTCAACGAAGCTACAAAAAATGAAGATTCTGAAACCCCGTTCAGAAAAGAAAGGAAAAGGAGAAATACACCGAACTCGGATAAAACATCACAAGGTCACAGTAGCAAAAACACTGATAAATCGAAGGCTGCTAAGGGCGTATTTAAGCGAGGACATGGTCGTTACAGATGCAAGAGTTTGGGGTATATGAAAGAACATCTACGTTTCGGTCGATTCGTATGTCCTTCTGATTTGCTTCGTGTCAAGCTAGAGGAGCGCGATCTGTACAGATGGTAACTATTAAAAAAATTGTTTTTGTAAAATCTTTAATGATACTACAACCTCTTTAGTATTCCGTACTGTAACACTTCGTTATACCAGACGTGTATGCCTTATAAATTCAGATACCAATGCTGTGCCGCTCCATGACAGTAAAAACATTGTTCTCTTAAAAATATTTTTTCATTTAAATTTCTTATGTACGTAATTATTTAAAGTTTAATAAAAAACAGGCTGCAAATACAATTTTTCAATTTTACAGTCTGGAAAATTGTATAGAAGACGATGTTTCTTCATGATTTCTTATATTTCTTTTATTTCCTATACGATATAAATCAATTATCGCTAAACTAATGCTCATTAAATTGCTGTTACATACCATTGAGTACGACCTTTTATTTTAAAATTCAACTAAATCCACAAAATCATCAACACAATAGTGTTTTTCTGTCCAGGGACCACCCATATAGAGTGGAAGTCACAAGAACTTGGGGTGGCAAAACAAAAAGTCATTAGTTAACAATTAGCGCCATTTGAGCTTATCGCGGTACCATTATAAGATCTAGATTGTAAATTCGAATGTCAAGAAATATTCTTATTAATGAAACCGTAATGCAACACAAGGAAATGTATTATAGCTAACAAGTTATTAATAAATAAAAGATAAAGTAGTGCACCCTGTCGTCGAGTCGGTTGGCGCCATCAAGCTACCGCCATTTTGGAAGCAAAATGCGCGGTTATGGTTTGTGCAGATCGAAACTCAATTTCAATGCAGCCGCATTTCTTCAGATAACACGCGCTACTACCATTTAATCAGTGCTTTGGATGCTGATATAATGACTGAAGTATCTGATGTTCTGGCGCAACCCTCGGAAGTCAACAGATACGAGCACCTGAAGGAGATTATCATAAAGCGATTTACGGAATCACCGGACAGACAATTGCAGCGCGCTTTACTGGAGCTTGACCTTGGGGACAAGAAGTCCTCGCAGCTCCTTCGGCAAATGACAACTCTTGCTGATGGTCGCGCGTCTGCAGACGCCTTACGAGTCCGCTGGCTTTCTCAGCTACCGCATCACGTACAAAGAGGCTTGAAGCTCCTACGCTCAGCAACTTTGGAAGAGCAAACTGCACTCGCTGACGATCTCATGGAAGAGAAATCGGGTTCTTTTGTCATGGCTGCTGGGTTTTTTTTTATTTGCATGGTGGAGGGGCAGAGCAGAATCAGTTTATTCTGAACCGTTTCCACAATTTATTTGCCTCTGATTACATAGGTATGCAATATTTAGGTACAAGTTTTTACATTTTTGAGTTTAACATTGTGGAGGTGAGTTTTGGAATTGAACATTAATGTTAGTGAAAAGTAAGTATGCTAGGTTAGTGTTTTTACATTGGCGTAGATTGGTAACATTGTTTTGCTTGTATGTTTGTTTACATTTCTGGGTTTAACATTCTGGGATTGATATGAAATGCATTCAGACAAATTGGGTGAGTATTATTTGATATTATTTGCGGGTGTTTTGCTTGTTGTTTTAATTTTCTTTCTTTTTAGCAAGCGGTGTCCGTGCATAGGAATGTAGTCGTCACATCGTCCAACGTCGTGGAAAGGATGAATTTGAGATTAGATAAGTGGCTATTTAGTATCTAGTTTATTTGTTGACTGATTTGAGTTGTTTTTTCTAGTCTTTCAGTCCTCTTCATGGCAGGGAATGCGACCTGGGTGAGCCCCTTGCAGGAAGCTGTCGCCAGGATGCCGCGACGAGTCGAGCAGAGCCCGGCGAGCAGATCGTGCAGTGGGAGCTCCAATCTCAATGTGAGTATTTAATTTAATGTTTTCTTTTATTTTCAGGACAACAGGGACTAGAGATGATTTTAGCCTTGAAATAGTTTTTAGCCATGATGGAAGGATGTGCATGCAGCCAATTTGGGTGAGTATTATTTACCATAATTTATGGGTGTCTTGATTATCGTTGTAAGTTATAATTTTCTTTCTTTTTAGGAATTGGTGGCTGTGCATAGGAGTAGGATGCATCGCTTAAGGACAAGCAAAGGAAGAGCTTAAAGTTAGATAAGTTTCTGTTATTTTCCTAATTTGTTTTTTGACTAATTTGAGTATTTTTTTTTTGATACTCAATCTCCATCCTGTGGCAAAGAAGTCGGCATGGGTGGGTCCCTTGCAGCATGCTGTCGCCAGGATGCAGCGGTTTGATCGAGCAAAGCCCGGCGAGCAGATCTGCAGTGATCTGCAGTGGGAGCTCCACTTTCAGTGTAAGTAGTAAAATTTCTGCGTTTGCGTGGCAGTGGTCAGTGTATTGATTTTCTTTTCAGGTCCACAGGGCAGGGAGGTGCCAGTTAGGTGGCTGATATTTTTGGTGAGTATTTCAGTCAGCTAAATCGTTCTCAGAACTCCTTCTATTTTTGCAGGACGAAAGTTGACAGTCAATGGTGCGCTAAAAATACTTCAATAACAAATGAGGGAAGTCACCGAGATCATTTAAGGACTATGGGAGTGTCTAACAGCAGAGGTTCAAGGTAGAGGATTTTGGAATTGCGGGTGTTTTGAATTATATATAGTGACATATTTAATGCTCAACCACATAACATATATCTACAACATATACCAGCCACTTTATATATTCTCTTACTTAGCAACAATAGAACATAGAACCAAGAATGCCTTAGCACATAAGAACCCCAACTTCTTGGTGACAATAACAAATTCGGCCGATGTAAACAATTTAACATAAACATCCGCAGTCTTATTCGTTATTCCCACTAGAAGGGTGAAAACTGCTTACACAGCTTAAAGGGTCAAAACTATCCACGTAGCTCAAACTCGGCTGATCTGTATCCATGCGCAATCCACTCAAGAGAGCGCCTAATTAACGTTAACATAAATGAGAGCCTATGATTAATAAAAATATTTTTTTTATAAACCAACAAACCGCGAAGTTGTAATTGGCACAGTCGGTTACAAAAAAAAGTAAAAATCGATGGAGGGATAGTAACTACGATGAGAGAGCAACAAAACAACTAAGTCCAGAAAAGAATCAAGCTAATTTCCAAATAAAACGCGATCCAATTAAAATGCATCATGGTGTAAAAGGTGATTCTGATGTAAACGGTCGGTCCGACGAGCAATTGAAATGGGACCCTGCCTTTAATAAAATGACTCTTGTTGGCAAAAATGTCAACGAAGCTACAAAAAATGAAGATTCTGAAACCCCGTTCAGAAAAGAAAGGAAAAGGAGAAATACACCGAACTCGGATAAAACATCACAAGGTCACAGTAGCAAAAACACTGATAAATCGAAGGCTGCTAAGGGCGTATTTAAGCGAGGACATGGTCGTTACAGATGCAAGAGTTTGGGGTATATGAAAGAACATCTATGTTTCGGTCGATTCGTATGTCCTTCTGATTTGCTTCGTGTCAAGCTAGAGGAGCGCGATCTGTACAGATGGTAACTATTAAAAAAATTGTTTTTGTAAAATCTTTAATGATACTACAACCTCTTTAGTATTCCGTACTGTAACACTTCGTTATACCAGACGTGTATGCCTTATAAATTCAGATACCAATGCTGTGCCGCTCCATGACAGTAAAAACATTGTTCTCTTAAAAATATTTTTTCATTTAAATTTCTTATGTACGTAATTATTTAAAGTTTAATAAAAAACAGGCTGCAAATACAATTTTTCAATTTTACAGTCTGGAAAATTGTATAGAAGACGATGTTTCTTCATGATTTCTTATATTTCTTTTATTTCCTATACGATATAAATCAATTATCGCTAAACTAATGCTCATTAAATTGCTGTTACATACCATTGAGTACGACCTTTTATTTTAAAATTCAACTAAATCCACAAAATCATCAACACAATAGTGTTTTTCTGTCCAGGGACCACCCATATAGAGTGGAAGTCACAAGAACTTGGGGTGGCAAAACAAAAAGTCATTAGTTAACAATTAGCGCCATTTGAGCTTATCGCGGTACCATTATAAGATCTAGATTGTAAATTCGAATGTCAAGAAATATTCTTATTAGTGAAACCGTAATGCAACACAAGGAAATGTATTATAGCTAACAAGTTATTAATAAATAAAAGATAAAGTAGTGCACCCTGTCGTCGAGTCGGTTGGCGCCATCAAGCTACCGCCATTTTGGAAGCAAAATGCGCGGTTATGGTTTGTGCAGATCGAAACTCAATTTCAATGCAGCCGCATTTCTTCAGATAACACGCGCTACTACCATTTAATCAGTGCTTTGGATGCTGATATAATGACTGAAGTATCTGATGTTCTGGCGCAACCCTCGGAAGTCAACAGATACGAGCACCTGAAGGAGATTATCATAAAGCGATTTACGGAATCACCGGACAGACAATTGCAGCGCGCTTTACTGGAGCTTGACCTTGGGGACAAGAAGTCCTCGCAGCTCCTTCGGCAAATGACAACTCTTGCTGATGGTCGCGCGTCTGCAGACGCCTTACGAGTCCGCTGGCTTTCTCAGCTACCGCATCACGTACAAAGAGGCTTGAAGCTCCTACGCTCAGCAACTTTGGAAGAGCAAACTGCACTCGCTGACGATCTCATGGAAGAGAAATCGGGTTCTTTTGTCATGGCTGCTGGGTTTTTTTTTATTTGCATGGTGGAGGGGCAGAGCAGAATCAGTTTATTCTGAACCGTTTCCACAATTTATTTGCCTCTGATTACATAGGTATGCAATATTTAGGTACAAGTTTTTACATTTTTGAGTTTAACATTGTGGAGGTGAGTTTTGGAATTGAACATTAATGTTAGTGAAAAGTAAGTATGCTAGGTTAGTGTTTTTACATTGGCGTAGATTGGTAACATTGTTTTGCTTGTATGTTTGTTTACATTTCTGGGTTTAACATTCTGGGATTGATATGAAATGCATTCAGACAAATTGGGTGAGTATTATTTGATATTATTTGCGGGTGTTTTGCTTGTTGTTTTAATTTTCTTTCTTTTTAGCAAGCGGTGTCCGTGCATAGGAATGTAGTCGTCACATCGTCCAACGTCGTGGAAAGGATGAATTTGAGATTAGATAAGTGGCTATTTAGTATCTAGTTTATTTGTTGACTGATTTGAGTTGTTTTTTCTAGTCTTTCAGTCCTCTTCATGGCAGGGAATGCGACCTGGGTGAGCCCCTTGCAGGAAGCTGTCGCCAGGATGCCGCGACGAGTCGAGCAGAGCCCGGCGAGCAGATCGTGCAGTGGGAGCTCCAATCTCAATGTGAGTATTTAATTTAATGTTTTCTTTTATTTTCAGGACAACAGGGACTAGAGATGATTTTAGCCTTGAAATAGTTTTTAGCCATGATGGAAGGATGTGCATGCAGCCAATTTGGGTGAGTATTATTTACCATAATTTATGGGTGTCTTGATTATCGTTGTAAGTTATAATTTTCTTTCTTTTTAGGAATTGGTGGCTGTGCATAGGAGTAGGATGCATCGCTTAAGGACAAGCAAAGGAAGAGCTTAAAGTTAGATAAGTTTCTGTTATTTTCCTAATTTGTTTTTTGACTAATTTGAGTATTTTTTTTTTGATACTCAATCTCCATCCTGTGGCAAAGAAGTCGGCATGGGTGGGTCCCTTGCAGCATGCTGTCGCCAGGATGCAGCGGTTTGATCGAGCAAAGCCCGGCGAGCAGATCTGCAGTGATCTGCAGTGGGAGCTCCACTTTCAGTGTAAGTAGTAAAATTTCTGCGTTTGCGTGGCAGTGGTCAGTGTATTGATTTTCTTTTCAGGTCCACAGGGCAGGGAGGTGCCAGTTAGGTGGCTGATATTTTTGGTGAGTATTTCAGTCAGCTAAATCGTTCTCAGAACTCCTTCTATTTTTGCAGGACGAAAGTTGACAGTCAATGGTGCGCTAAAAATACTTCAATAACAAATGAGGGAAGTCACCGAGATCATTTAAGGACTATGGGAGTGTCTAACAGCAGAGGTTCAAGGTAGAGGATTTTGGAATTGCGGGTGTTTTGAATTATATATAGTGACATATTTAATGCTCAACCACATAACATATATCTACAACATATACCAGCCACTTTATATATTCTCTTACTTAGCAACAATAGAACATAGAACCAAGAATGCCTTAGCACATAAGAACCCCAACTTCTTGGTGACAATAACAAATTCGGCCGATGTAAACAATTTAACATAAACATCCGCAGTCTTATTCGTTATTCCCACTAGAAGGGTGAAAACTGCTTACACAGCTTAAAGGGTCAAAACTATCCACGTAGCTCAAACTCGGCTGATCTGTATCCATGCGCAATCCACTCAAGAGAGCGCCTAATTAACGTTAACATAAATGAGAGCCTATGATTAATAAAAATATTTTTTTTATAAACCAACAAACCGCGAAGTTGTAATTGGCACAGTCGGTTACAAAAAAAAGTAAAAATCGATGGAGGGATAGTAACTACGATGAGAGAGCAACAAAACAACTAAGTCCAGAAAAGAATCAAGCTAATTTCCAAATAAAACGCGATCCAATTAAAATGCATCATGGTGTAAAAGGTGATTCTGATGTAAACGGTCGGTCCGACGAGCAATTGAAATGGGACCCTGCCTTTAATAAAATGACTCTTGTTGGCAAAAATGTCAACGAAGCTACAAAAAATGAAGATTCTGAAACCCCGTTCAGAAAAGAAAGGAAAAGGAGAAATACACCGAACTCGGATAAAACATCACAAGGTCACAGTAGCAAAAACACTGATAAATCGAAGGCTGCTAAGGGCGTATTTAAGCGAGGACATGGTCGTTACAGATGCAAGAGTTTGGGGTATATGAAAGAACATCTACGTTTCGGTCGATTCGTATGTCCTTCTGATTTGCTTCGTGTCAAGCTAGAGGAGCGCGATCTGTACAGATGGTAACTATTAAAAAAATTGTTTTTGTAAAATCTTTAATGATACTACAACCTCTTTAGTATTCCGTACTGTAACACTTCGTTATACCAGACGTGTATGCCTTATAAATTCAGATACCAATGCTGTGCCGCTCCATGACAGTAAAAACATTGTTCTCTTAAAAATATTTTTTCATTTAAATTTCTTATGTACGTAATTATTTAAAGTTTAATAAAAAACAGGCTGCAAATACAATTTTTCAATTTTACAGTCTGGAAAATTGTATAGAAGACGATGTTTCTTCATGATTTCTTATATTTCTTTTATTTCCTATACGATATAAATCAATTAACGCTAAACTAATGCTCATTAAATTGCTGTTACATACCATTGAGTACGACCTTTTATTTTAAAATTCAACTAAATCCACAAAATCATCAACACAATAGTGTTTTTCTGTCCAGGGACCACCCATATAGAGTGGAAGTCACAAGAACTTGGGGTGGCAAAACAAAAAGTCATTAGTTAACAATTAGCGCCATTTGAGCTTATCGCGGTACCATTATAAGATCTAGATTGTAAATTCGAATGTCAAGAAATATTCTTATTAATGAAACCGTAATGCAACACAAGGAAATGTATTATAGCTAACAAGTTATTAATAAATAAAAGATAAAGTAGTGCACCCTGTCGTCGAGTCGGTTGGCGCCATCAAGCTACCGCCATTTTGGAAGCAAAATGCGCGGTTATGGTTTGTGCAGATCGAAACTCAATTTCAATGCAGCCGCATTTCTTCAGATAACACGCGCTACTACCATTTAATCAGTGCTTTGGATGCTGATATAATGACTGAAGTATCTGATGTTCTGGCGCAACCCTCGGAAGTCAACAGATACGAGCACCTGAAGGAGATTATCATAAAGCGATTTACGGAATCACCGGACAGACAATTGCAGCGCGCTTTACTGGAGCTTGACCTTGGGGACAAGAAGTCCTCGCAGCTCCTTCGGCAAATGACAACTCTTGCTGATGGTCGCGCGTCTGCAGACGCCTTACGAGTCCGCTGGCTTTCTCAGCTACCGCATCACGTACAAAGAGGCTTGAAGCTCCTACGCTCAGCAACTTTGGAAGAGCAAACTGCACTCGCTGACGATCTCATGGAAGAGAAATCGGGTTCTTTTGTCATGGCTGCTGGGTTTTTTTTTATTTGCATGGTGGAGGGGCAGAGCAGAATCAGTTTATTCTGAACCGTTTCCACAATTTATTTGCCTCTGATTACATAGGTATGCAATATTTAGGTACAAGTTTTTACATTTTTGAGTTTAACATTGTGGAGGTGAGTTTTGGAATTGAACATTAATGTTAGTGAAAAGTAAATATGCTAGGTTAGTGTTTTTACATTGGCGTAGATTGGTAACATTGTTTTGCTTGTATGTTTGTTTACATTTCTGGGTTTAACATTCTGGGATTGATATGAAATGCATTCAGACAAATTGGGTGAGTATTATTTGATATTATTTGCGGGTGTTTTGCTTGTTGTTTTAATTTTCTTTCTTTTTAGCAAGCGGTGTCCGTGCATAGGAATGTAGTCGTCACATCGTCCAACGTCGTGGAAAGGATGAATTTGAGATTAGATAAGTGGCTATTTAGTATCTAGTTTATTTGTTGACTGATTTGAGTTGTTTTTTCTAGTCTTTCAGTCCTCTTCATGGCAGGGAATGCGACCTGGGTGAGCCCCTTGCAGGAAGCTGTCGCCAGGATGCCGCGACGAGTCGAGCAGAGCCCGGCGAGCAGATCGTGCAGTGGGAGCTCCAATCTCAATGTGAGTATTTAATTTAATGTTTTCTTTTATTTTCAGGACAACAGGGACTAGAGATGATTTTAGCCTTGAAATAGTTTTTAGCCATGATGGAAGGATGTGCATGCAGCCAATTTGGGTGAGTATTATTTACCATAATTTATGGGTGTCTTGATTATCGTTGTAAGTTATAATTTTCTTTCTTTTTAGGAATTGGTGGCTGTGCATAGGAGTAGGATGCATCGCTTAAGGACAAGCAAAGGAAGAGCTTAAAGTTAGATAAGTTTCTGTTATTTTCCTAATTTGTTTTTTGACTAATTTGAGTATTTTTTTTTTGATACTCAATCTCCATCCTGTGGCAAAGAAGTCGGCATGGGTGGGTCCCTTGCAGCATGCTGTCGCCAGGATGCAGCGGTTTGATCGAGCAAAGCCCGGCGAGCAGATCTGCAGTGATCTGCAGTGGGAGCTCCACTTTCAGTGTAAGTAGTAAAATTTCTGCGTTTGCGTGGCAGTGGTCAGTGTATTGATTTTCTTTTCAGGTCCACAGGGCAGGGAGGTGCCAGTTAGGTGGCTGATATTTTTGGTGAGTATTTCAGTCAGCTAAATCGTTCTCAGAACTCCTTCTATTTTTGCAGGACGAAAGTTGACAGTCAATGGTGCGCTAAAAATACTTCAATAACAAATGAGGGAAGTCACCGAGATCATTTAAGGACTATGGGAGTGTCTAACAGCAGAGGTTCAAGGTAGAGGATTTTGGAATTGCGGGTGTTTTGAATTATATATAGTGACATATTTAATGCTCAACCACATAACATATATCTACAACATATACCAGCCACTTTATATATTCTCTTACTTAGCAACAATAGAACATAGAACCAAGAATGCCTTAGCACATAAGAACCCCAACTTCTTGGTGACAATAACAAATTCGGCCGATGTAAACAATTTAACATAAACATCCGCAGTCTTATTCGTTATTCCCACTAGAAGGGTGAAAACTGCTTACACAGCTTAAAGGGTCAAAACTATCCACGTAGCTCAAACTCGGCTGATCTGTATCCATGCGCAATCCACTCAAGAGAGCGCCTAATTAACGTTAACATAAATGAGAGCCTATGATTAATAAAAATATTTTTTTTATAAACCAACAAACCGCGAAGTTGTAATTGGCACAGTCGGTAGGATCCGCGTGTGAACATAATCTCTTAGAGCTAATAAATTAGTTCGAGATTAATAAAGCGCAGCTCGTGGCGAACAAAGTTTCGTTTGTGCTTCAGTTTATACAAAGCAGATCCGCAAAAGAATCTATGTGACAAAATATTTGTGAATAGTTATCTAACTCTCGATGTTGGATACTATTAATACAAATTAAAAACTGCAGTGACCATTAAAGCGTGACCCACCAAAATAAATAAAAGGTGTGACTGTTACCAGGTCAGTGTAGCCCATCTAACATTGATTGGACCGCTACGAAGGTGTGTGAATCTTAAAATTAAAAAAAAAAATAAAAACCCCGGTATTAACCTACCAAGTGATTCAAAAGCAAAAATCAACAATAGCCAACAACATGGCACAACCCAGTGAACAAATTATGATTCTCTCCGAGCTACATTTGAATCAGGCTTTGGGCCAGATTCGCCACATCCCAACATTTGACGGTTCCACAAGAGAACTGGCATCATTTGTGAGACGTTGGACAAGCTTGGAAATTGCCAATACTTTAAAACCATTGACCTCGCAAAAGGTTTTCATCAAATACAAATTCCATTGAAAATTCCATTGCGAAGACAGCTTTTTCCACCAAAAATGGTCATTTTGAATATACTCGAATGCCATTTGGTTTAAAAAATGCACCCGCAACTTTTCAACGTTGCATGAATAATCTCTTAGCAGATTTAATATACAAAAACTGTCTCGTATATATGGATGACATAATTGTGTATTCCACTTCATTGGAAGAGCACATAATGTCTTTGCGAAAGGTATTCTTAAAGTTCAGGGAAGCAAATTTAAAATTACAGCTAGACAAATGCGAATTCCTAAAAAAGGAAACTGAATTCCTAGGGCATATAATTACAACAGATGGTATTAAACCAAATCCCACAAAAATTAAAGCCGTAGTGAATTTCCCTATACCAAAGTCCACTAAGGAAATAAAATCATTTCTTGGCCTTTGCGGTTTTTACCGCAAATTTATTCCAAACTTCGCTAAAATAGCAAAACCAATGACACTACGACTAAAAAAAGGCTCAATAATAAATATCAAAGACTCAGACTATTACTTAGCTTTTGAAAAACTAAAAGTGTTAATAACGTCCGATCCCATATTAATACACCCAGATTTTAAAAAGTCTTTTTCACTAACTACTGATGCCAGCAATTTTGCTATAGGCGCAGTATTATCGCAAGAGCATAAAGCTATATGTTATGAGAGCAGAACTCTGAACGAACATGAAATTAATTATTCCGCAATAGAAAAGGAACTCCTTGCTATTGTTTGGGCCACTAAATATTTCAGGTCCTATTTATTTGGTAGAAAATTCGAGATCTACAGTGATCACAGGCCTTTGGTTTGGCTTGATTCAATTAAAGAGCCAAACATGAAACTTCAGAGATGGAAAATTAAAGTAAATGAATTTGATTACCATATCAAATATCTCCCTGGTAAAGAAAACTATGTAGCAGATGCTCTATCAAGAGTAAAAATTGAAGAAAACTTCCTAGGAGAAACCTCCAGTAATATTTCGTTACCAACACAAGCAACTATTCACAGTGCTCAAGAAGATAACCAATCTTATATTTCCTTAACGGAGAGGCCAATTAATTACTACAACAGGCAGATAGAATTTATAAAAGACGATAATAATACCGTAGAAACTAAAGGATATTTTCATAAAACAAAAATTAAAATTCATTACATAGAAATGACAAATGGCCATGCCAAAGAATTAATTAAAGAATATTTTTGTACTAAAAGAAGCGTAATTTTCTTTCATAACGAAGCAGACTTCCTTACATTTCAAAACGCTTACATAGAAATTTTCAGTCCGAATAACATAACTAAAGTTATGAAATCAAACATCAAATTAAAAGATATTGAAATATATTCAGAATTTAAAGAAATAATTATAAAAAGCCACAGAGAACTTTTACACCCAGGAATCGAGAAACAAACTAACCTTTTCAAAGAAAAATATTATTACCCAGACTACCAAAAGTTAATACAGAACATTATTAATGAATGCGAAGTATGTAACATATCCAAAACAGAACATAGAGATACTAAACTAAACTATGAGTTAACACCAGAAACTTTTAATCCCAGAGAAAAATATGTTATCGATTTTTATTTAATCAATAATAAAACATTCCTGTCATGCATTGACATTTATTCCAAATATGCCGCCTTGATTGAAGTTAGCAGTAGAGACTGGCTGGAAGCGAAAAGAGCTCTCCTTAAAATTTTCAATGAAATGGGAAAACCGTCCGAAATAAAGGCCGATAAAGATTCAGCTTTTATATGTTCCGCGTTACACTTATGGCTTAGATCCGAAAATGTGAATATAAATATCACAACAAGTAAAAATTGAATTTCTGACATTGAAAGATTCCATAAAACAGTCAATGAAAAGTTAAGAATCATTAATAGTGAGTCCGACCCAGAAAATAAGATAACACAATTTGAAACTATTCTCTATGTATATAATCATAAAACCAAACATAATACAACTGGTAGAATACCAGCTGATATTTTCATTTATGCAGGAACACCTGCATATGACACCCAAAAGGAGAAACAATCAAAATTAGATAAGTTGAATAAAGATAGACATAGCTATGAAGCAGATACCAGATATAAACAAGCACCATTGGTGAAAAGTAAAACAAATAACCCATTTAAGAAAACAGGGCGTATAGAACAAATAGATGAGAAACATTACGAAGAAACAAATAGAGGAAGAAAAGTTGAACATTATAAATCTAAATTTTAAAAACAAGAGAAAATTAATAACAGTAAATACCATTCCAGCTCAACTCTCGAAAATCAAGAGGAGTCCGATTAAACAGTTATTCATAATAACATTTATAATATGTTTCGTCCGTGCCGTCCGTGGTCAAAGCCTAGAGGTGAACCCAATACAAGCTAAAAATGGATATCTTATATTTAAAACAGGATCAATTAATATACCTATAAACTATGAATATCACTATTTGTCCGTAAACTTAACAAAAACCGAACAAACTTTTGCAAATTTAATTAAACAAGCTGAAGAATATGGTACTATAGCCGAAATCCAATATTTAACTGAAAAATTAGACAGAGAGATGAATGGAATAAGAATAATAAAACGCAATAAACGTAATATTATAAGTACCGCATATAAATACCTTTTTGGCACTTTAGATCAAAATGACAAAGAAGAATTAGAACAAAAAATAAACGATCTTTCTCAACATAGTATTTAAATTAATGAATTGAATGAAGTAATAGAAGCAGTCAATAGAGGCATTGATGTAATCAACCATTTAAGCGCAATAAGTGAAGGTGACAGAAGATTAGAACTTTTAATATTTAATTTACAACACTTTACCAAATACATTGAAGATATAGAACTTGGTATGCAGTTAACAAGACTTGGTATTTTTAATCCCAAATTATTAAAACATGATCCATTATCACATGTAAATTCCGAAAAATTGCTAAATATAAAAACTTCTACGTGGTTAAAATCAGATGCAAATGAAATACTTATTATTTCCCATATTCCTAGAGACATTATAAAAACTGCACTTTTTAACATCGTACCATATCCAGACGAAGATAATAATATACTTATAGAAAATGTAAATGATAAATATTATATTCAAGATAATCAAGTTTATAAACAAAACTCAAGAAAACCAATAATAAACAAATGTATTACAGGAATATTAAATCAAATACCAACAGAATGTAGATATTCAAAAACACATAACAATATTGGAATAACTTATGTAGAACCAAACATAATTTTAACTTGGAAATTATCAAAAATTGTATTAAATCAAAACTGCATAACTAATAGATAAATTATAATAGAAGGAGACAATATTATAAAAGCCTTTAATTGTTCTGTTCAAATAGAAAACATATTAATCACAAGCACAACACTAGACTACACACAAACGGTCTATATCAATAACAATGTAACAAAGTCAGAACCATTATCATATCTACATGCTAAAGAAATAATTAAAGAACACACTAATACATACAACACATTACAAATTGTTACATTAACTATACTTGCTATTATAATACTTGCACTTATACTATATTTTATTTATAAATATAAAGGCATTCCAAAAAAATTAATTGTTAAGTATAAAAAGAGAATTCAGAACAAATAAAACAACAAAATAGTATAACAACAGAAAATATAAATACAGTACTTGATACTAATCCTGTATTGTATCCTAGAATATCCGCCTGAGGACAGGCTAAATTTTAAGGGTGGGGTAGTGACATATTTAATGCTCAACCACATAACATATATCTACAACATATACCAGCCACTTTATATATTCTCTTACTTAGCAACAATAGAACATAGAACCAAGAATGCCTTAGCACATAAGAACCCCAACTTCTTGGTGACAATAACAAATTCGGCCGATGTAAGCAATTTAACATAAACATCCGCAGTCTTATTCGTTATTCCCACTAGAAGGGTGAAAACTGCTTACACAGCTTAAAGGGTCAAAACTTTCCACGTAGCTCAAACTCGGCTGATCTGTATCCATGCGCAATCCACTCAAGAGAGCGCCTAATTAACGTTAACATAAATGAGAGCCTATGTACGCTCAATATGAAGAAGTAAATAAGTTCAGCCAAGGGTTTGCTAAGCGTTCGCTTTGCAAATTAGATTTAGATTTTATTCATACTTCAATTGTATAAGACGTGAATTTGTCTCCGACGTTCGCTTAAGTTTTTGATTAATAAAAATATTTTTTTTATAAACCAACAAACCGCGAAGTTGTAATTATATTAATATTTGTTTACTTTAATATTCAGCTCTACGCCATTCTCGCCTTGAGGCTTGCTGCCGTGTAATTGGTAGCGATTGGCTTCTGAGAGAATTTTTTTCGAGGAAGTTTTTTCGAGGTATCGGGACCTGTCGTTCGTTTGCGTTTGTTGCTGCGTCCTTGCTTGCCCTTATTTTATTAAAGTCAATGTTGTTGACTGCCATCTTTCTTTTTTCCGCCTTGTAGGCGGGGCAGCCTTTGTAGGCGCTTATATGTTCGCATGAACAGTTTGCGCATGATGCGGGGCTAGATCTGGGCTTGGTGCATTGATTGGACAAATGGTGCCCAGCACATTTCATGCACCTTGGCGGCTTTATGCAGGTGTTTCTTGTGTGCCTGAAACCCTGGCAATTGAAGCACTGGACCGGCTCCCTTGTCTTATTTTTGCGCTCCACCTCGATCTTTTGCACGCCAAGTTACCTTAGCGTGAGGACTTTTTTGTGGCTGCCGTAAATGGTAGAAGAGATCTCCGCCTCAAAGTTCCTGGGTGGGAACGATTGTCTTCTCGGATATTTCGGCAGGCTGTGAGGGTTTCTTTTTTAGAGTAAGTTTAGAAATGTCCGGTTTGGGATTTAAACTCAGCAAATAATAGGTGCGAGCTGTAATTGTTTGTTGGATATCCCCTTGATTTTTGTCGCTGCTTTTGTCTAGTTGTATTTGTGAGGAGGTTTTCTCCCCATGGTCAAGTAAATTTGCTTTATTATAGCGTGTGTCTGTGTATTTAAGAGAGGGACAATAAGAGCGGCTGTCTAGGTTTCAGTTGGTAGCCTTGTTTATGTTAGTATGTGTGTGAGAGTGAGGGGAAATGTCGTGAGCGCCGATCTTCGTGGAGGTGCTGAATTTTTTCTCCATGCTATTGTCTCTGTGTGGCAGTGTGGGGAAAATCCCCAAGGCGTTGTGCCTTGAGCCGCCTTTACCATCTGCGTCCGTGTTAGTTGCTGCAGCTGTATTGGTGAGCGAGGCAATTGCTGATTGGTTCTCTCTTCGGGCTACGTTCGTGGCAGTGGGAACAGTGGCCTTAGTATGGGTTACTGTGGTGAGTACGCTCACCAAGCCTGTGTGCGGAGGGGAAAGCAAAGAGACGCCACCTTTGGCGCCAATGGTATCTCCACTAATATTGGTGTGCGATAGGGTGTTTGCTTGGGCATTTTGGGTGTTCTCACTCTCTTTCCCCTTATGTGAAAGGGAATGGGCAGTTTTTATGGCGGTTTTGGGAGGGTTTTTAATGCTTCTAACCTTCTTTGACCGCGAAATCAATTTATCTATCGTCAGGAAATAGGGCATTTGGCATGGTATTTACTGATTTTCGTTTTTAAAATTTAAAATCCATACATGTAGGTATAAATGCCCTGACTTTTAATTTGTAGCGGGTGCTCGAGTTGAGTCGTCTCCGTTTTTAAGCGCCTCCCTGCCTCCTATTTGACATCGCTGGTAGCAGTTTTCCTCTCTCTCCAGACTATAGCACCTCTTCTCCTTTTGGTTGTTGCTGCAGCTCTCTCTTCTTTTAAATTTACCATATTTTATTTATTTGTTAATTAATTTATTTATTAATCCATTTATCTTGGGATTAGTAAAGTGGCTGGTTATGTTTCTAATTTGTTATTGACTGATTTGATTATTTTTCTATATTTTCAGTCTTCGTCCTGAGGCAGGGAAATGGACCTGGGTGAGTCCCTTGCATCATGCTGTCGCCAGGATGCCGCGAGCAGATCGAGCAGAGCCCGGCGATCAGATCGTGCGGTGGGAGCTTTTGATTTAGGTTTTCATTTTATGTTTTCTTTTCAGGTCCCCAGTAACGAGAGATGAATATAACCTTGGAAAGATTTTAGCCTTGATGATGGGAGGTGCATGCAAACAATTTTGGGTGAGTATTGTTTACGATTTTTAGCGGGTGTCTTGATTATGGTTTAAAGTTATAATTTATCTTTCTTTTTAGGAAGTGGTGGCTGTGAGATAGGAGTTGGATGTAGACGTCACTTCGCTCGAGGATAAGGAAAGGATGAGCTTGGAATTAGATAAGTGGCTGTTGGGTTTCTAATTTGCTTTTTTTGACTAATTTATATGTTTTTTTTCTTTTTTTTTTGTCTAGATCCCCCAGATTACTATGGAATAGTGCCAAATCGGGGAGATGATCTGTTTCCATAACAGTGTTTTTGTGGCCTTAGGTAGGTGGCTATTGCTACCTATTAGCCATTCCAGTTTCTTGTATGCCGATATTATTTTTTCTTGGAGCAAGGTGAGATGCGCCCCAAGTGTCAATTTTCGGTCGAGCATTAAACCGAGGTATCGTTGCTTGTAAAGTTTGGCCGCTCTTTGTCCGTCAACGGATGGGGGGTGTACACCGTTTCTGGATTGTTTTTGAGGGAAAATAGAACGTGTCCTGTTTTTTTGCCATTTATTGCGATGTCCCATTTTTTTTGCCCATCTACAGAATTTGATTAGGTATGTTTGGTTGATGTTGATAGCTATCTTGGTGTAGTTTGACCGGCTTAAAATAATGGTGTCGTCAGCATAGGTTGCGAGGAGGATGTTCTTGGGGTGGAAGTCAGGAAAAGCAATTTTGGGCATGTAGTCTTTGAGAATAGGATAAGGCATGTCAGATGTGTATATGGAGTATAGGATTGGGCCTAAAATGCTGCCCTGGGGTACCCCCGCTCCGATGCTGCCAATTCTGGAGATGGCGTGTTTCCATATGTTTGGGAAGTGTCCGGTGTAGAGGATTCTATTGTATAGGAGAATGAGATAGATTCTGGCCTTTTTCGGCAGGTTGGTTATAAGTTTGTTGTTTAATCTGTTGTCATTGCCTGGAGCTTTTTTTCCTTCCAGTGAGTTTATCAGGGCGTCAAGTTCAGCCAGAGTGACTGGCTTGAGTCCATTGTTACCATCAGGTTCCCGCGCGTTCAGAGATTTGAATTTTTCTAGCTCTTTTTGGACGGAATCCCTATCCTCAGTGCTGTTTTTTTGATTTGGTTTGAAACGCGACTCGAGGTATGACACAAAGGCTTCTGCTCTTTCGTCGAGTGTCCTTGTCCAGGGGCTAGTTGTCCTCAGTGTGTTGCCGTCGTCGTCCTTTTTTATTGGACAGAATGGTTGGGGTTGTTTTTTTATGGTATTCGTCATTTTCCACAGCTTTTCCATTCTGTATCTGTCAGATGTGTCAATTCCTTCTATTCCTTCTTTTAGTTTTTTTATTTCCTTCGCCAGTTTGTTTTGGGCCGCCTTGAACCACCTTTTGGCTTCTTCGGTACCTGCTGCTCTAAGGATCCTGTTTAGTTCCTTTTTTTCTTCGAGAAGCGCAGAGGTAGCTGCGTCTAGTCCAATGTTGTTTGTTCTCCATTGGGTGTTGTTTTGAGAGCGAATGGTGGGTGTGGCTTCTTTGGCTGCAGACTTGATGTTGTTTATAAATATGTTAATGCAATCGTCGATGTCTTGGTGAGAGTGAGAGAATTGTCTTAGACCAATCAGGACAGAATATGATCGTACGATTGTACAGTTAGGGAAAGAAAAGCTATAACAGCGACCACCGGCATGCAGCTTCCCAGAGCTTAATTCATTATCGGATTAAACCTCGTGGCGAACGCTCAAAATTTTTTACGCTGCCCATTTAAACTGCACATACACGTGAAAATATAATTTAGTTATATATATATCCAATCTTATAAAAACAAGAGTGGGATATTTCAATAAATTTCCGTGTGCGATTTGTGTGAAAGTGGCAACGAGATTCGACCCCAAGGCGTAAGGAAGACCAGGCCTATATAAGAGCATTTGGTTACTCTACAGCCGACTACCGACTACTATATAAATGGAATTATGAATGAAGACATATTGAAAAAGAATGAATTGTGAATAAATAGATTTAATGGTTTATCGAGTACTTATGTTGAACACTTTCTTAAATATGGGGTAGAGTTATTTATGAACTTGGCCAACGGACAATGTAAATATTTTAATTAGCGTTGTCATGGTAGGGAGGGTAAAGACTTAGGGAATCATTAACATCCAAAATTCCCAATACTTATCAGAATCTGTAGGTTATCTTCACACGTGTCGGCGTGTATCATTAGTATCAATATAAAGCCATTGCTTTTATTAATCGGTAGTCCACTGTTGATTATTGTTTATGAGTAAGACGCACTTATTAAAATTTAGTAGCGTTTCGTACTATCCTAAGCTAAAAGAACCCCGACCTACGGCGAGCTAGACCCGAGCATAGCAAGAGTGCGCATCCCTAGCGAAGGAAGTGCAAGGTCCTCTTTATTAGTAATTACCACCCACTATTAAAGGACCAACTAGTTAAAAATCTGCCGAACTACGTGAGACCCGAAATACACTACAGAGTATTGTTTACGATTTTTAGCGGGTGTCTTGATTATCGTTTTAAGTTATAATTTATCTTTCTTTTTAGGAAGTGGTGGCTGTGAGATAGGAGTTGGATGTAGGATAAGGAAAGGATGAGCTTGGAATTAGATAAGTGGCTGTTGGGTTTCTAATTTGATATTTTTGACTAATTTTAATGTGTTTTTTTTTTGTTTTGTCTAGATTCACGGTCTTTGTCCTGTGGCAGGGAAATCAGCCTGGGTGGGTCCACTGCAGAATGCTGTCCCCAGGATGCAGCAGGACCCGGCGAGCAGATCTGCAGTGGGAGCTCCAATTTCTGTGTAAGTGGAGAAGTTTTTGCATTTGCATGGCAGTTGAGCCTTGGATAACCTTACCTCTTATTTAGGGAAGACTATAGAGACATCTATTAAAAGTCATTTAGACAACTTACAATTATCTCAGCCCACACATACAAATTCCACACCTGACAGTGTCCAACCAAATACAGATTTGAGCAGGAACGATTCCAATCAAAATCGATATTCTCAGAATTTAGACAATAATGTAGAAGAAAGAGGCGGAACCAGGAGCAATGCAAGCTCATATGTTAGCCCGGAAAAAGTATCAGGAATCATTCAAGAATGGGGATTAAAGTTCGATGGTAGCAAAACAAGCATCAGGATAGATGAATTCATTTACAGGATATGCTCACTTACCAAACAAAATCTAGGTAATGATTATGGACTTTTATGTGACCATTTGTACCTTCTGTTTGCAGGAAAAGCAAGCGATTGGTATTGGAAGTTTCATCGAAACAATCCAAATTTCGATTGGAACACATTTTGTGGCGAATTTAGGAAGCGATTCGAAGATATAGAGACAGATTATGATATTTGGGAGGGAATCCGAAAACGCAAGCAAGGAGAAAATGAAGCATTTGAAGATTTCCAGGAAACCATGGAACGGTTGAGTGACAGACTGCAAAATGGAGTTTCCGAAACACAATTAGTTGAGTTATTGGTTAGAAATTCGAAGCCTAGCTTACATCATGACTTGCTGCATCTTGGAATTAGATAAGTGGCTGTTGGGTTTCTAATTTGCTTTTTTTGACTAATTTGAATGTTTTTTTTTTTTTTTTTTGTCTAGATTCACGGTCTTTGTCCTGTGGCAGGGAAATCAGCCTGGGTGGGTCCCCTGCAGAATGCTGTCCCCAGGATGCACCGATCCAATCGAGCAGGGCCCGACGAGCAGATCTTCAGTGGGAGCTCCAATTTCTGTGTAAGTGGAGAAGTTTTTGCATTAGCATAGCAGTAGTCCATGTAGATGATGAGTGTATTTGCAGGTCTACTGGGACGGGAGGGGTTGTAGTGTCGGAGATTGGCTGTTGACCCTGTAGTGACCAACTTAACTTTACACTGCAATAACTCTTCAAGACACCCTCGCCCTAAATTATAGCAGCTTTTGTATAACCCAAAAAGCGAGAGAATTGTCTTAGACCAATCAGGACAGAATATGATCGTACGATTGTACAGTTAGGAACAGAAAAGCTATAGCAGCGACCACCAGCATGCAGCTTCCCAGAGCTTAATTGATTATCGGATTAAACCTCGTGGCGAACGCTCACAATTTTTGACGCTGCCTATTTAAAGTGCACATACACGTGGAAATATAATTAGTTATATATATATCCAATCTCATAAAAACAAGAGTGGGATATTTCAATAAATTTCCGTGTGCGATTTGTGTGAAAGTGGCAAAGAGATTCGACCCCAAGGCGTAAGGAAGGCCAGGCCTATATAAGAGCATTTGGTTGCTCTACAGCCGACTACCATACCCGCAGATTGACGGAACTTTTGGCATTTGAATAGGAATTTAACTTAGAACCTTTACAGTTTGACCTACAGCTCGAAAATGTCAACGTGAACTTGGGCCCAACTCTACGCACATCATGGAGTGGATATTTAAGGTCGTGAGTACTACAAACCAACAATGATTATTACCATTATTACCTATATTAAAATTCTAACAAAATGCCACTCGAACGTCTAAATAAAATAAGATCTGCATTTGACTAAAGATTATGTAACTATATTTGCTAATTTTATATTCAATTACTTATATATATCTGCTTTATACTTTACTTTTATATACTTTATTTTACCCACTGAATACAAACAAAAATGAAGAGTTAGAGAATGACTAGGATAATTATGCGTAGATTAAAATTTGTTAGTTTGTAAAAGAGATTTAATGGAACCGTTTACTAAACTGAATTTATATAAATGGAATTATAATTGAAGATATATTGAAAAAGAATGTATTGTGAATAAATAGAGTTAATGGTTTGTCGAGTACTTATGTTGAACACTTTCTTAAATATGTGGTAGAGTTATTTTGAACTTGGCCAAGGGACAATGTAAATATTTTAAGTAGCGTTGTCATGGTAGGGAGGGTAAATCATTAACATCCAAAATTCCCAATACTTATCAGAATCTGTAGCTTATCTTCACACGTGTCGGCGTGTATCATTAGTATCAATATAAAGCCATTTCTTTTATTAATCGGTAGTCCACTTTTGAATATTGTTTATGAGTAAGACGCACTTATTAAAATGTAGTAGCGTTTCGTACTATCCTAAGCTAAAAGAACCCCGACCTACGTCGAGCTAGACCCGAGCATAGCAAGAGTGCGCACCCCTAGCGAAGGAAGTACAAGGTCCTCTTTATTAGTAATTACCACCCACTATTAAAAGACCAACTAGTTAAAAATCTGCCGAACTACGTACACTACAACTCCACAGTGTCATATGCAGCGGAGAGAAAAAAGGTAAGTGTATTATATTGTGTGATGGTTATATTCTTTACTGAATTTTGCTTTTTTTTGTTTGTTATAAATTTCCAGGCTCTATCCCAAGACAAGGAAAACTACCTGGGGAGATGAGTTCCAGCCTGCAAACTGGAGCCTGCAGCCAGGGTGCCCAATCTTGGAACAGGGCCGGACTGGGGAGCCTTGTCGTTGTGGTGCCGTGTGTTGTTTACCGCTGGCGGGAATGTGGCGTTTAGAAGGCTGAAGTCGGAGAAACTTTCAGCTGCCGCTAGTCTGGATAGTTTACTTTATTTACTTTGTACCCCTCCTTTGTATTGTAGATTTTAATTTGTTTGAAGATTTTTTTTTTTTATTAAATGAATTTAAAGTAAATTTGTTGGTGTGTTAGTCATCGGGTTCGAAAGTCAGGGATTATGATTTTTATGACCGTTTCCTCGTCGTCGATGCGGAGTAAGGTGGGGAGACTTTTTCTGTACTCAAGTCTCATTTTTGAGACTATTTCCTGTTCCTCCTTTAAAGAGTAGCTGTGGATCGATTTGTAGATAGGTTCGTCAGGGGGGTCCGGCCGGTTTAGAAGGAGGGGCTGTAGGTGGGTATTATATTGTTTTACGTATCTAGTCTGCTTGCTGCTGTCCTTATGGGCTTAAAGGATTTTACCAGCAGGTCTTTTATTAATGGGTTGTTATGGGTGGAGATAGAATAGGCGTAGCGTTGGCTGGATTATTGGAAGACTTCCTCAAGAGATTTGATGTTATATTTTTCCCTTATTGTGGTTTGTCTTGTGTATCTGCTTGCGTTGGTGATTCTTCTCAAGAACTTTTTCTCAAGGGTTTGTATCTTTTTAGCTTTGGTGGCTGAGACTAGGGAACCCCAGATTACTATGGAATAGTGCCAAATCGGGGAGATGATCTGTTTTTATAACAGTGTTTTTGTGGCCTTAGGTAGGTGGCTATTGCTACCTATTAGCCATTCCAGTTTTTTGTTTGCCGATATTATTTTCCCTTGGAGCAAGGTTAGATGCGCCCCAATTGTCAATTTTCGGTCGAGCATTAAACCGAGGTATCGTTGCTTGTAAAGTTTGGCCGCTCTTTGTCCGTCAACGAATGGGGGGTGTACAACGTTTCTGGATTGTTTTTGAGGGGAAAAAAACGTGTCCTGTTTTTTTGTCCTATTTTTTTTGCCCATCTACAGAATTTGATTAGGTATGTTTGGTTGATGTTGATAGCTATCTTGGTGTAGTATGACCGGCTTAAAATAATGGTGTCGTCAGCATAGGTTGCGACGAGGATGTTCTTGGGGTGGAAGTCAGGAAAAGCAATTTTGGGCATGTAGTCTTTGAGAATACGATAAGGCATGTCAGATGTATATATGGAGTATAGGATTGGGCCTAAAATGCTGCCCTGGGGTACCCCCGCTCCGATGTTGCTAGTTCTGGAGAAGGTTTCCTGATTTATTATAACACAGAAGGTTCTGTTAGTTAGGTAAGATTCGAGAACATTAAAGATGTGTCTTGGGATTAATTTTGTGAGTTTGTATAGCAGTCCTTGGTGCCAAACTTTGTCGAAAGCTTCAATAATGTCTAGAAAGGTCGCTGAGCAGACTTCCTTTTCTTCGTGGGCTTGTAGGATAAATTGGGTAACCCTAGCTAGCTGGTGTTCAGCTCCATGATCCTTTCTGAATCCGAATTGGTGGTTAGATAGTGCCTTGGCGAAGGATTCTATGTTGTATAGGCGGTTTAGTAGGATTCTTTCAAAGATTTTAGAGAGGCAAGAGAGTAGACTGATTGGGCGGTAGGAATTTAGCAGAGTTGGTGGTTTCCCTGGTTTTGGAATCATTGTTATTATGGCGTGTTTCCATATGCTTGGGAAGTGTCCGGTGTAGAGGATTCTATTGTATAGGAGAATGAGATAGATTCTGGCCTTTATCGGCAGGTTGATTATGAGTTTGTCGTTTAATCTGTTGTCATTGCCTGGAGCTTTTTTTCCTTCCAGTGAGTTTATCAGGGCGTCAAGTTCAGCCAGAGTGACTGGCTTGAGTCCATTTTTACCATCAGGTTCCCGCGCGTTCAGAGATTTGAATTTTTCTAGCTCTTTTTGGACGGAATCCCTATCCTCAGTGCTGTTTTTTTGATTTGGTTTAAAACGCGACTCGAGGTATGACACAAAGGCTTCTGCTCTTTCGTCGAGTGTCCTTGTCCAGGGGCTAGTTGTCCTCAGTGTGTTGTCGTCGTCGTCCTTTTTTATTGGCCAGAATGGTTGGGGTTAAGGATGATTTGGATCGGAAGGTGGTCGTAGCTGAGGTCATCGGTGGAGAAAGTTCTTAGGATTTGTCTTTGTAGGCCCTTACAGATAGCAAAATCCAGCGCGGAGGGTTGCTTTCTTTTATCAAAAGGGAAATGGGGGGCTTGGCTGGTGGCGACTACGTCTAAATTTTTCCTGGCTTGGATTGCTTGTGACAGGGCCCTACCCCTTACGCAGGATGAATAGTTGCCCCAGTATCTATGTTTGCTATTCCAGTCGCCTCCGATAATGAGTTTGGAGGTGCCTCCCAGTAGCGTCTCAAAGTGGTAGAAGAGGTTCTGAAAATTGTCTACGGACCACTTGTGGGCAGTAAAAGTTAAGTGGTCGTTAAAGTTTTGTTTATTTTTGACTTCTATGAATTTGGTTAGAAAGTTCATCAGTAAGTCTATTTTTTTTTCAATGCTTTCTACACGATTTTTTAGTTGGTGTTGAAGTCAACGGCGGGGCTTGCTTGTACAATTGGTTGCGCGTCCATGGGGGTGGGGGTATCTTCTGCAATAATTCTGGTCTTCAGGTAGGCTCTGGCAGCTAGTCTGGTTGTTGGTGGACTTTCTTGCCTGGGAGGTGTCCGTTTGATCGGCGGGTCCTGGGCTTCTTGCATTTTCCTTTCATTTTTGAGACGCTCTTGGAATTTGGCCAAGTGTCTGGCAGCAGAGTTTTCCCCTTGTTTGGCGGCTGTGGCTTTGAGTTGTCATTTTTATCTCCTTTGTCAGTGTTTTTACGCCACCAATTTAGCCTTTTTTGGATGGCCGCGTCGTGTGTGGAGATCCTGGGCTGGTGGCTCGGCGCGTCCTTGTTGTTAGCGCGGAATGGGTTGCGCCATTCTCGCCTTGAGGGATCCTGGCGAGTGTTTGCTGGGGAAAGTCTAGTAAAGGCTTTGCTGTAGGGCAGGCGTGGGTAATTTTTTCGAGGTTGGGGGACCTGTCGTTCATTTGCGTTTTTTACTGCGTCCTTGATTACCCTTATTTTATTAAAGTCAATGTTATTGACTGCCAGCTTTCTTTTTTTCGCCTTGTAGGCGGGACAACCTTTGTATGCGCTTATGTCGTCGCCGGAGCAGCTTACGCAGGATGCGGGGCTAGATCTGGGTTTGGTGCATTGGTTGGACAAGTGGTGCCCAGCGCATTTCATGCACCGTGGCGGCTTCATACAGGTGTTTCTCGCGTGCCTGAAACCCTGGCAGTTGAAGCACTGGACCGGCTTCCTTGTCCTATTTTTCCGTTCCACCTTAATCTGCTGCCCGCCAAGTTGTCTGGAAGCCGAGCTTTTGAAGCTCGCCAACAATCCATTGGCAGGGGGTGGAGTGGTGGAGGTGCCTTATTCGAGTGGTTGAAAGCCTCTCTCAGACCTAGCCTGGTTTGTGTAAGAGGGGATGCCGCTCGATGTCAGGATATCTTTTATTTTTTTGTAGGCGTCCATGTCTCTGGCCTGAATCCGTATGCCGTTTCCTGTCGTCGCTTTTGTAGTGAAGCAAGACACCCCTGCTGTGTAGTTTAGTTTTTCCAGCAGCGGCACTATTTCTTTGACATTTTCAACTAGAATGGGGGGTGGCCGTCTGTTGCGGGGCACGACTTGCCATGGGGGCAGGCTGTCGGCAGGACGCCTGGTGGGTGGGGGGTCATTCCCAAGTTATTTTGGCTGATTTTGGGTATTAGGTTTAGGTTTAAATTAAAGTTAATCTGGGCGGAGTGGGTAGGGGAGAGCTTCTTTTGGAGGGGGGGTCGCTTGTCTACCCGGAAATTTCGGTAGGCTGTGAGGGTTTCTTTTTTAGACTTAGTTTAGAAATATCCGGTTTGGGATTTGAACTAAGTAAAAAAGCGCTGCGAGTTATGATATTTTGTTGAGTTTCACCTTGGTTTTTGTCCCTGCTATTAACTAATTGTATTTGTGAGGAGATTTTCTCCCCATAGTCAATAGAATTTGCTTTGACATGTCGCGCGTCTGTGTAGTTAAGAGCGGGACCATTAGAGCGGCTATCTAGGTTTGAGGTGGTGGCCTTGTTTGTGTGTATATGTGTGTGAGAGTGAGGGGAAATATCATGAGCGCCAATCTTGGTGGAAGTGCTGAGGTTTTTCTCCATGCTGTTTTCTCTGTGTGGCAGTATGGGAAAAATCCCCAAAGCGTTGTCACTTGAGTCGCCTTTGCCGTCTGCGTCCGTATTAGTTGCTGCGGCTGTATTAGTGAGAGAGGCAATTGCTGGTAGGTTCTCTCTTCGGGCAACGTTCATGTCAGTGGGAACAGTAACCTTAGTATGGGTTACTGTGGTGAGATCGTTTCCTAAGTTTGTGTGGGAAAGCAAAGAGACGCCGCCTTTGGCGACAATGGTGTCTGCATTAGTTTTATAGTACTTCTTCTCCTTATAGTTATGCTGCAGCTTTCTTTGTTTGTATAGATGATGTCGAGTTTTCGCGGTTTATTTCTTTTGCGTTTGAGTGTCTGTTTTAATTGTTTAAATGTTTCTTCGCTTTGTATACATTAACTTTGTGATTTGATTTTGACTGATTTTCACTTTTATTTTTATTTATTTATTTCAATTTATTTATTTGTTTATTTATTAATTTATTAATTTATGTATTTATTTATTTATTTATTTATTTGTTTAAGTGTTTATAGTTAACTTTGATTTTAACTTTTAAGAACTTTCACTTTTTTCATTTGCGGAGCGATTTTTTAACTTTGCATGGTAGAGGGACGGAAAAGAATCAATTTATTCTGAACCGTTTCCACAATTTATTTGCCTCTGATTACATAGGTATGCAATATATAGGTACAAGTATTAACATTTTTGTGGAGGTGAGTTTTGGAATTGGACAATAATGTTAGTGAAAAGTAAGTATGCTAGGTTAGTATTTTTTCTGTTTGTACATTGGCGTGAGTTGGTAACATTAATTTTGCATTGTTTGTTTACATTTCCAGATTCGCAAAGATTTTAAAAAATTAACAATTGTGTTTTTTGTTCATTTTTTCAGACGCCCCCGCCTGAAGGACGGGAGCGCCGAGTCGCTGGTGGATTCCTGGGTCATCGCCGGGAGAAACCGCTGCTTCCCAAGCCTCCGTCAATCCCTGGGTAAGTCCGAGGTTCCGCGTCCTGTTCCACTTCGGACTGAAGTGGCTTCTTGGAGCCTCAGGCCCAGGCTCCGAAGTCGTGGGTCGCCGCAGCAGCGCTGGATGGCCAGAAAAGAAAAGAAAATTGACATACTAATGGACATATTAACCAAGCTCATGGAGGTCTAAAAATAAACACCAAACAACAAATAAATACAACCAACAACCAACAATTATTTAATAAAAATGATCAAACAGCTTAAATTCAAAATACAAAGGAGGGGAATAAAATAAAATAAAATAAATAAATAAAGCTATTCATTTTGAGAACGCGACTGCTGCTCTACCACCACTTGACACGGCAATACAAGACAAGGCCCTAGCCTGGCCCCGTTCTCCCAAAATTGGGCACCTTGACTGCAGCAGGCTGCTCCTTTCAATTAGACCTGAAAATCAAAGAAAACAAAAATTAATATTTAATTCAAAACACCCGCAATTTCATAATCCTCTACCTGATACCTCTGCTGTCAGACACTCACTAGAGTCCTTAAATCACCTTGGCGATTTCCCTCATACGCTGCTGATAGAGTACCCGACGCACCATTAGTTTATTAACTTTCGTCCGGTAAAAAATAGACTGAGCTTTGTGACCCATTAAGTCGACTGAAATTCTCACTAAAGATCAGCCACCCAATTCGGCGGTCAGGTTTGTATTTTTTTGGGGAATGTTGCTGTTGGCTTTGTTGCATTGTAAATTTGTACCGTCAAGATTAAGGATGATTTGGATCGGGAGGTGGTCGGAGCTGAGGTCATCGGTGGAGAAAGTTCTTAGGATTTGTCTTCGTAGGCCCTTACAGATAGCAAAATCCAGCGCGGATGGTTGCTTTCTTTTATCGAAAGGGAAATGGGGGGCTTGGCTGGTGGCGACTACGTCTAAATTTTTCCTGGCTTGGATTGCTTGTGACAGGGCCCTACCCCTTGCGCAGGATGAATAGTTGCCCCAGTATCTATGTTTGCTATTCCAGTCGCCTCCGATAATGAGTTTGGAGGTGCCTCCCAGTAGCGTCTCAAAGTGGTAGAAGAGGTTCTGAAAATTGTCTACGGACCACTTGTGGGCAGTAGATTGGGCCAACAACCGTCATTTCTGCCCTACTGCGGCTCGAGGGGATACGGGCAATGGGTGCGCTTTGGAGGAGCTCTGTTTCGATGGAGCTTAGGCATGTGTGGCGAACATTTTGCTTGATTATGGTGGCCGTGCCGCCTTTCCTGGAGGAGGTGGGATTCTGGGCCAGTGTGGTAAGTGTGGAAGCCTTTGAAGTTTAGGGCGTTTGAGTTACGATCTAACTTGGTTTCGACTACTAGCATTATATGTAGCCCTTCTTTCCTAATAAATGCCTCGAGTTCGTCCTTTTTGCTTGTGGCTCCACATGCAGTACTCTATCTTTAAGGTATTGGGGGTTTGAATATTGATTGGGCCTGGGGTCATGTTACTGTGTTTATTTTTACATTTGCTTTTGGAGATATAATACTGGTTTTAGTTTAGGGCAGTTGTTGGGAGTTCCGGAGGTATTGCGGGTAGGTGTGGTCGTTAAAGATTTGTTTATTTTTGACTTCTATGAATTTGGTTAGAAAGTTCATCAGTAAGTCTATTTTTTTTTTCAATGCTTTCTACACGATTTTTAATGTTGGTGTTGAAGTCAACGGCGGGGCTTGCTTGTACAATTGGTTGCGCGTCCATGGGGGTGGGGGTATCTTCTGCAATAATTCTGGGCTTCAGGTAGGCTCTGGCAGCTAGGCTGGTTGTTGGTGGACTTTCTTGCCTGGGAGGTGTCCGTTTGAACGGCGGGTCCTGGGCTTCTTGCATTTTCCTTTCATTTTTGAGACGCTCTTGGAATTTGGCCAAGTGTCTGGCAGCAGAGTTTTTCCCTTGTTTGGCGGCTGTGGCTTTGAGTTGTCATTTTTATCTCCTTTGTCAGTGTTTTTACGCCACCGATTTAGCCTTTTTTGGATGGCCGCGTCGTGTGTGGAGATCCTGGGCTGGTGGCTCGGCGCGTCCTTGTTGTTAGCGCGGAATGGGTTGCGCCATTCTCGCCTTAAGGGATCCTGGCGAGTGTTTGCTGGGGAAAGTCTAGTAAAGGCTTTGCTGTAGGGCAGGCGTGGGTAATTTTTTCGAGGTTGCGGGACCTGTCGTTCATTTGCGTTTTTAACTGCGTCCTTGATTACCCTTATTTCGGGGTTGTTTGGAGTAAAAGGAACAAGATAGATCCTGGAGTCCCTGCGGTACTACCGCTAGGCTATGCTTCGCAGGGCCAGGGTGCGCTCTGTGTTACTCCGGTGGACGTATTCTGGCTCTTTCCCTCTCAGCTGCACGCAACCGCTTCATCGAGTCCGCAGCGAAATTGCTGAACTGGTCCCAGAAGCACTGGTCCGAGATCATGCGCTCCCCTAGGGTCGCCGGCTCCATTATATTCCCCATTAAGCCTTCCCGGTCGCGGTCGAATCTCCGGCAATTAAAAATAATGTGCTCGGCAGTTTCCTCGACGCCGCATTCTGGGCAGTTGCGGTCATCATCGTGGCCGAACCTGGTTAGGTAGCTTCTAAAACACCCATGACCGCTTAGGATCTGGGTCAGCCAGAAGTTAACCTCGCCATGACGTCTTAGGGTCCATCTGGTCACATCCGGGATAATCCTGTGGGTCCATCGCCCCTTCGTCGACTGCTGCCACCGACTCTGCCACCTTTTCAAGCTATGAGCTCTGGCGTTGGCTTTTATGGCTCGCCTCTGAGCAGTGCTGCACTCTTCTTCGATCTGCTTAATCGCGTCGAAGATCTCCTTTGCCTCTACCGCCAACAAGTCTATTGGGATCGTCCCAGCTATGACCTGGGCTGCGTCATCCGATATTGTCCGGAAACCGGAGCACACTCTCAGGGCACACAGTCTGTGCGTCGCTTCCAGACCACTGATGTAAGACTGCCTGTTGGTAGCTTCGGCCCATGTGGGGGCTGCGTAAAGTGCTGTCGCTCTACAGACAGACTGTAGCAGAAGCCTGCGTCCCTGCCTAGGGCCCCTACAGTTGAGTATTATTCGTGCTAGGGCCCTAGCGACGCTCGCCGCCTTCCGATTTGTCTCCGCCAGGTTTTCTTTAAACGACAACCTGGTGTCTAGCATAATTCCAAGGTACCTGATTGCCCTTACCGACGTGATGGTGGCGCCACCGACTTGGATGGTGGCTGTCTCGACCTGCTTGCGGCTGGATATCAGCACGGCCTCCGTTTTGTGGTCTGCGATATCTAGCCCGACCGATGTGAGCCACTCCACTATGGTGCAGATAGATGCATTACCAAGGCCCTCGGCTTACCGAACTGTTTTTGCCACAACTACTATGGCAATATCGTCGGCGAAGCCGATCACCTTGGATCTTCCTGGTAGTGGTAGTCTCAGCACCCCATCGTACATTGCATTCCACAGCAGTGGCCCAAGTACTGAGCCTTGTGGGACTCCGCAGGTTACCCTGTGCTCCAGTGTGCCCCCTTCTGTGTCGTAGACTAGTACTCGGTCGCTGAAGTATGACTTAAGAATGCACACTAATGCATCCGGTACGCCTAGGTTCCGTAAGGCTCCTATGGTGACGTCCCATCTTGCCGAATGGAATGCAATACGGATGTCTAGTGTAACCACTAGATAGTACTCCTTGGTGCCTCCTTGCCACCTAGTCCCTTGCACTGCCTTCGAGGCGATCTCCTTCACTGTAGCGATCGCGTCCACGGTAGATCTCGCCTTCCTGAAGCCAAACTGCATTGGCGAAAGGTCCCCTGCAGCGGAGATGGCTACCTGCAGTCTACTGCTAAGGCATCGCTCGAAAGCTTTGCCCAAGTGGTCAATCAGGCATATCGGCCTGTATGACGATGGACTCTCGGGAGGCTTGCTTGGTTTTGGAAGAAGTACCAGCTTCTGTCTTTTCCAGCGCTTTGGGAAAAGGCCTTCCGTTCGGCACTGGTTGAAAACCTTTGCGAATGCTTCCGGGTGCTCGTTCATTCCTAGCTTGATGGCGATGTCCGGTATTCCATCTGGCCCTGGTGCTTTTCCCGATGGCATATCCCTGGCTACCTTGCGAATTTCATCCGATGTGAATATCAGTGCCGATGCGTCCGCAGGAGCCGCGTCTGCAGCTTGCGGAGCCAAGGGCACTACTGGGAACAGGTGTTCCACGATCGCCGTCATGTGGGCGGCGTCTCCGGCTTTCAGGGGTTTCGGTTGACTTTTTATACGCTGATCCCCATGGGTCCTGCTCGGCTGAATCGCATAGATCCAGGAAGCATCTCCTTTTTGACTGCTTGACTCTCTTCAGGATCCGACGGTTTACCGCGTATTCTTGCCTCCGGAACTCGTTGTTGGGGAGGCCCTGCTCCCTTTGCTGACGCCGTCTTGCCCGTAGGCAATTTCTGCGTGCCTCTGCGATCTCCTCTGTCCACCAATAGACTGGCTCCCGATGACGGTGATGGCTCCTCGACACCTTCATGCTGGCTCTACATGCCGTCTCAACTGCTCGAATGAGACACTCTACGCTGTCCACTGCGTTCCCGCCGATGACAGGATTCCCAAGTTCCCTCAGGAACGTGTCCCGCTGGAGCGTCCTTGGGTTGAAGTGCCTTTGCTTTGGTGGGGCTGCGGTGCGTCTTCTGCTGGTAAAGTCACAGATTATCGCTTTGTGGTCACTGGCCGTGTATACGTCGCTGAGGGACCATTGTGCGCGCTGGAATAGCGAGCTACTGCAAAAAGTGAGGTCCACTACCGACCCGGCTCCAGCTCTGCTGAAGGTGTGCTCCGATCCCGTAATTAAGAGAGCAACTTCCAGCGACGCGAACGCTTCCTGGAGGGTTCGTCCTCTTGCGTTCGTGTGGACTGAGCCCCATTCTTCCGCCCAGGCGTTAAAGTCACCCGCGATGACCACGTTCCGCTCTCCTCTTGCGTCGTTAGCCAGATCCTCCAGGATTGCTGAAAACTCCTGAAGGGTTAGGCGTGGTGGTAGGTAACAGCTGTACAGGCACAGGTCACCAACCACCCCCCGGACATAGAATGAGCCGATGCGCAGGTTCCTTGGTCGGCTTACCCCGTTGGTCAGGATCGCGGCGCTCCTTGTCTCATCGAGTATGTAGTCCATCCCCGGGGTTCTTATATATGGCTCGCTAATAAGAGCAACGTCGGCTTGAGTTTCGCGCATGGTTTGGCTCAGCAGGTGGTGCGCAGCTTCGCAATGGTTGAGATTAATTTGGATAATCTTCACTTTCTCAGTGGCTTGGTACTCATAGGGCATCTTCTGCTACCCGCAATGTGCTTTGCGTCGGCTTTCCTGGCACTGGTGCATAGGAAGCATTTGGCCTCTTGTGTGCAGCTGGCTATCTTGTACCCGGTTTGTCCGCACTTGAGACAGCAGTCGCTGCGATTTGCAGGGCTCTTGCATCGTACCGCAATGTGGCCGAACTCCAGGCACTTGAAGCACCTAGGTCTAGCCTCGCTCTCCTTGACTCTGCAGACTGTCCATCCCACCTTCAGCTTTCCCTTGGCCAGGACCGCTTGCGCCTCCCTACACGGCAGGCCTATTGTTGCCGTTTGGGTATCCCTGAAGGAGGGTCGAAGGCTTCTCAGCTTTATTGAGCTTGGGTCAATATTAAACTGATCCGCCAACGCCTTTGAAAGGTCCTCTGCAGCGACTAGTGGGTCCAAGTCGCTAACCGATAGGAACTGCATCCTCGAGTCCTTTGACAGCGCTCGCACAGTCGCAACTCCGTCCAACACTGCTTCTAGATCGCTCTTCATCAGCGTTGCTTTTCTGTCGCCATCCCTGTTCAGCTCGAGCAATAAGCTGCCGCTCGCTGTACAGCGGACCTTGTGGACACTCTTTTCAAGCTCCTGCAGTTGACCGTCACCTCGCCTCGTGACCAAAGCCAAGACCTCGCTGTAGGTCTTGCCTTTTGCTTCCACAATCACCGCGTCGGGTCTCCGCGTCAAGCGTGCTTTCTTCCTCGCCTCCACCTTCGTCCATGCGTCTAGCTTGCCACGACTCTGAGTTTCAGCTTGCTGTGCCGTTGCTTTCTCCGCTATCTTCGCCTGCCGCTTTGGAGGGCTGGCTCTCTTCTCCCTCGGCTTCACCCTCTGTGGTACTGCCTCTGGGCTTCTTGAGTGCTGCTTCGGAATCTTCGACGGGTAGGGAACGTCCGTTTGTGCGAAGCTGTCTCTTTTTGGGCTGGGGTTTGTTTGTTGTAGTTTATCCACGGCATTCGCTTTACTACCCTCGCACTTGGGGCTTCCCGGCAAGGCATTCGTAGGTGCGTTGCCTGGCTCGTACTCCATTTCCAGCTCCCTGCTGGCGTCCTCCTGACGGGCCTTCATTTTGGCGAACATCGCTTTCATTTGGACGTTGATGTGTCGCACCTGCTTGACATTGGTCAGGATCATAAGCTGGTCCAAGACCAGTCCGATTTCAGTCAGCTTACCGGCACACAGGAGCTGTCTATCGGCCTTCGTCCTTTTTGAGGGTGTTTTTCGACTCGATCCGGAGGGGCTGTTTGGGGTCCGAGCCCGCTTTGGCGTGTCCTGCATATCTACTCCCTCGGCAAGGTTGGACCCGCCAGCCTATAGTGGCGCAAGTGCCCTTGGCAGGATCGGCGAGCGCAAGATTTTCCTACTACTTAGGAAAGCCCCCGCGTTGTCCATACCCTTCACTTGTTGGCTTGTTGCTTTCACTGTCGAGGCGGCCAAGCTTGCCACCACCTCGCCAGTTTGGTTCAGAATGGGATTTGGGGCCTCCAGAATCCGTGCCCCTGCCGTGGAGTTTTCCACGGGTGGATTGCCAACTAATTGGTTACCACCTGGAGTAGTGCTGTTAATAATCGACATTCTTTACTCGTGTACGCATTTTATACCTACTGCCAGGTTTGTTTTGCAGTTTATACCTACAGCCAGGTTTAAATTACTGCCGGCCATTGTGGCACAGACGCAGACCACGGAGCCGCCCATTATGGGTCAGACGCTCCGTGGGTTTCAGTGAGATGGTGAGAAGTGGGAAAGGGTTCTTCCCCGGTGGGAGTTATACCGCTCCAACTCGGTCGCCAGTGCCCCTGCCCCTATTGGTCTGCTTCTTGACTTTTAACACCTATAACTACGAGCCCGAGTCTTTTGGGTCAATTTTCACTGTGATTCCATGAGTTGTCGTCAAGGATTCTCATCAGCAGCCCAGGAAAGTATGCTACAACCAGCGCCAAGATCGTTTGTCGAGTTGCATAGCAAGTAGCTGTTGACAGTTAGCGATAAGAAGTCCCCGAAAACCACAGCGCCACCTGTGGTTGGAGACGCTTGCGGCTGTCGTTTTCCAACACTGGGTAAACAGCTGACTTAGATCAGCTGGCGTGACATTGCATCTCGCGTTGCACAAAAAAAAGAAAGGGGACGAAAGAGAAAACTGAAGAGAAAGCTCCGAATAATTCTCTCACCCTGACCTATCCCATGGCCCTGGAGGTCTCAGCCTGCGGACGGTCCATGGAACTGGGTAAGTGCACTGGACAGCATCGCTGATATAGGCCGCAGCCCCTGGCGAGTCCCCGCTGACTCAGCGCGGAAAATTTTGGAGTTTTTTCGGGAGCGCCAACATGATGCAGCCGTCTTTGAACACTTCGCGCCACTCCCACAGGTGGTGGCCTTGTTTGTGTGTATATGTGTGTGAGAGTGAGGGGAAATATCATGAGCGCCAATCTTGGTGGAAGTGCTGAGGTTTTTCTCCATGCTGTTTTCTCTGTGTGGCAGTATGGGGAAAATCCCCAAAGCGTTGTCACTTGAGTCGCCTTTGCCGTCTGCATCCGTATTAGTTGCTGCGGCTGTATTAGTGAGAGAGGCAATTGCTGGTAGGTTCTCTCTTCGGGCAACGTTCATGGCAGTGGTAACAGTAACCTTAGTATGGGTTACTGTGGTGAGTTCGTTTCCTAAGTTTGTGTGGGAAAGCAAAGAGACGCCGCCTTTGGCGACAATGGTGTCTGCATTGGTTTTATAGTACTTCTTCTCCTTATAGTTATGCTGCAGCTTTCTTTGATGATGTCGAGTTTTCGCGGTTTATTTCTTTTGCGTTTGAGTGTCTGTTTTAATTGTTTAAATGTTTCTTCGCTTTGTATACATTAACTTTGTGATTTGATTTTGACTGATTTTCACTTTTATTTTTATTTATTTAATTCAATTTATTTATTTGTTTATTTATTTATTTATTCATTTATTAATTTATTAATTTATTAATTTATTAATTTATTAATTTATTAATTTATTAATTTATTAATTTATTAATTTATTAATTTATTAATTTATGTATTTATTTATTTATTTATTTATTTGTTTAAGTGTTTATAGTTAACTTTGATTTTAACTTTTAAGAACTTTCACTTTTTTCATTTGCGGAGCGATTTTTTAACTTTGCATGGTGGAAGGACGGAGCAGAATCAATTTATTCTGAACCGTTTCCACAATTTATTTGCCTCTGATTACATAGGTATGCAATATATAGGTACAGGTATTAACATTTTTGAGTTTAACATTGTGGAGGTGAGTTTTGGAATTGGACAATAATGTTAGTAAAAAGTAAGTATGCTAGGTTAGTATTTTCTGTTTGTACATTGGCGTGAGTTGGTAACATTAATTTTGCATTGTTTGTTTACATTTCCAGATTCGCAAAGATTTAAAAAAATTAACAATTGTGTTTTTTGTTCATTTTTTCAGACGCCCCCGCCTGAAGGACGGGAGCGCCGAGTCGCTGGTGGATTCCTGGGTCATCGCCGGGAGAAACCGCTGCTTCCCAAGCCTCCGTCAATCCCTGGGTAAGTCCGAGGTTCCGCGTCCTGTTCCACTTCGGACTGAAGTGGCTTCTTGGAGCCTCAGGCCCAGGCTCCGAAGTCGTGGGTCGCCGCAGCAGCGCTGGATGGCCAGAAAAGAAAAGAAAATTGACATACTAATGGACATATTTACCAAACAACAAATAAATACAACCAACAACCAACAATTATTTAATAAAAATGATCAAGCAGCTTAAATTCAAAATACAAAGGAGGGGAATAAAATAAATAAATAAAGCTAATCATTTTGAGAACGCGACTGCTGCTCTACCACCACTTGACACGGCAATACAAGACAAGGCCCTAGCCTGGCCCCGTTCTCCCAAAATTGGGCACCTTGACTGCAGCAGGCTGCTCCTTTCAATTAGACCTGAAAATCAAAGAAAACAAAAATTAATATTTAATCAAAACACCCGCAATTTCATAATCCTCTACCTGATACCTCTGCTGTCAGACACTCACTAGAGTCCTTAAATCACCTTGGCGATTTCCCTCATACGCTGCTGATAGAGTACCCGACGCACCATTAGTTTGTTAACTTTCGTCCGGTAAAAAATAGACTGAGCTTTGTGACCCATTAAGTCGACTGAAATTCTCACTAAAGATCAGCCACCCAATTTGCACCTCCCTGTCCTGTGGATCTGAAAAGAAAAGATAATAATTTATAACCTAAATCAAAACAATGACTACTGCCACACAAATGCAGAAATTTTCTTACTCACACTGAAAGTGGAGCTCCCACCGCAGAACTGCTCGCCGGGCCCTGCTCGATAAGACCGCTGGATCCTGGCGGCAGCATGCTGTAAGGGACCCACCCAGGCCGAGATCCCTGCCACAGGACGGACATGAGAATCTAGAAAAAATACTCAAATTAGTCAAAAAACAAATTAGGAAAATAACAGCCACTTATCCAAGTCTAAAATCATCCCTAGATCCTGTTGTCCTGAAAATAAAAGAAAACCATTAAATTAAAATACTCACACTGAAATTGGAGCACCCACCGCACGATCTGATTGCCGGGCTCCGCTCGATTCGTCGCGGCATCCTGACGACAGCTTCCTGCAAGGGGCTCACCCAGTTCGCATTCCGTGCCATGACGAGGACTGAAAGACTAGAAAAAACAACTAAAATCAGTCAACAAATAAACTAGATACATCTTAGCCACTTATCTAATCCCAAACTCATCCTTTCCACGACCTTGGATGATGTGACGACTACACTAAATTCCTATGCACAGACACCGCTTCCTAAAAAGAAAGAAATTTAAAACAACAAGCAAAACACCCGCAAATAATATTAAATAATACTCACCCAATTTGTCTGAATGCATTTCATATCCTGTCGACGCGACGGCCCACATCAACTAATTCCTTGCCCGGCGGCTCCAAGCTACCGCTCCCGGCGGGGCGGCCAGAAATGCAGCGGCCCAGACAGTTCATGGACCCACCGTGTGGAGACGTCTCCCCACCCACAGGCACCGCCAGCAGGGGTGGGGGTGTCTTCTGCTATAACTCTAGGCTTAAATTGCGCTCTAGCAGCTAGGCTGGTTGAAGGTGGACTTTCTCGACTGGGAGATGTTCGTTTGATCGGCGGCTCCTGTGCCTCGTTCATTTTTCTGTTGTATTGGAGGTTGTATTGTAATTTTGCCAAGTGTCTTGTGGCTGCGTTTTTGTTCCTGTTTAGCGGTTTTGGCTTTGATTTGTCTTTTTTATCGCCTTTGCCGGTGTTCTTGCGCCACCGATTTAGCCTTTTTTGGATGGCAGCGTCGGTGAGGATATCCTGGGCTGGTAGGGCCTCGCGTCATTGTTGCTAGCTCGGAAAGGGTTGCGCCATTCTCGCCTAGAGGCTTTTATTTTTATTTATTTAATTCAATTTATTTATTTGTTTATTTATTTATTTATTAATTTATTAATTTATTAATTTATTAATTTATTAATTTATTAATTTATTAATTTATTAATTTATTAATTTATTAATTTATTAATTTATTAATTTATTAATTTATTAATTTATGTATTTATTTATTTATTTATTTGTTTAAGTGTTTATAGTTAACTTTGATTTTAACTTTTAAGAACTTTCACTTTTTTCATTTGCGGAGCGATTTTTTAACTTTGCATGGTGGAAGGACGGAGCAGAATCAATTTATTCTGAACCGTTTCCACAATTTATTTGCCTCTGATTACATAGGTATGCAATATATAGGTACAAGTATTAACATTTTTGAGTTTAACATTGTGGAGGTGTGTTTTGGAATTGGACAATAATGTTAGTAAAAAGTAAGTATGCTAGGTTAGTATTTTTTCTGTTTGTACATTGGCGTGAGTTGGTAACATTAATTTTGCATTGTTTGTTTACATTTCCAGATTCGCAAAGATTTTAAAAAATTAACAATTGTGTTTTTTGTTCATTTTTTCAGACGCCCCCGCCTGAAGGACGGGAGCGCCGAGTCGCTGGTGGATTCCTGAGTCATCGCCGGGAGAAACCGCTGCTTCCCAAGCCTCCGTCAATCCCTGGGTAAGTCCGAGGTTCCGCGTCCTGTTCCACTTCGGACTGAAGTGGCTTCTTGGAGCCTCAGGCCCAGGCTCCGAAGTCGTGGGTCGCCGCAGCAGCGCTGGATGGCCAGAAAAGAAAAGAAAATTGACATACTAATGGACATATTAACCAAGCTCATGGAGGTCTAAAAATAAACACCAAACAACAAATAAATACAACCAACAACCAACAATTATTTAATAAAAATGATCAAACAGCTTAAATTCAAAATACAAAGGAGGGGAATAAAATAAAATAAAATAAATAAATAAAGCTAATCATTTTGAGAACGCGACTGCTGCTCTACCACCACTTGACACGGCAATACAAGACAAGGCCCTAGCCTGGCCCCGTTCTCCCAAAATTGGGCACCTTGACTGCAGCAGGCTGCTCCTTTCAATTAGACCTGAAAATCAAAGAAAACAAAAATTAATATTTAATTCAAAACACCCGCAATTTCATAATCCTCTACCTGATACCTCTGCTGTCAGACACTCACTAGAGTCCTTAAATCACCTTGGCGATTTCCCTCATACGCTGCTGATAGAGTACCCGACGCACCATTAGTTTGTTAACTTTCGTCCGGTAAAAAATAGACTGAGCTTTGTGACCCATTAAGTCGACTGAAATTCTCACTAAAGATCAGCCACCCAATTTGCACCTCCCTGTCCTGTGGATCTGAAAAGAAAAGATAATAATTTATAACCTAAATCAAAACAATGACTACTGCCACACAAATGCAGAAATTTTCCTACTCACACTGAAAGTGGAGCTCCCACCGCAGAACTGCTCGCCGGGCCCTGCTCGATTAGACCGCTGGATCCTGGCGGCAGCATGCTGTAAGGGACCCACCCAGGCCGAGATCCCTGCCACAGGACGGACATGAGAATCTAGAAAAAATACTCAAATTAGTCAAAAAACAAATTAGGAAAATAACAGGAAAATATCCAAGTCTAAAATCATCCCTAGATCCTGTTGTCCTGAAAATAAAAGAAAACCATTAAATTAAAATACTCACACTGAAATTGGAGCACCCACCGCACGATCTGATTGCCGGGCTCTGCTCGATTCGTCGCGGCATCCTGGCGACAGCTTCCTGCAAGGGGCTCACCCAGTTCGCATTCCGTGCCATGACGAGGACTGAAAGACTAGAAAAAACAACTAAAATCAGTCAACAAATAAACTAGATACATCTTAGCCACTTATCTAATCCCAAACTCATCCTTTCCACGACCTTGGATGATGTGACGACTACACTAAATTCCTATGCACAGACACCGCTTCCTAAAAAGAAAGAAATTTAAAACAACAAGCAAAACACCCGCAAATAATATTAAATAATACTCACCCAATTTGTCTGAATGCATTTCATATCCTGTCGACGCGACGGCCCACATCAACTAATTCCTTGCCCGGCGGCTCCAAGCTACCGCTCCCGGCGGGGCGGCCAGAAATGCAGCGGCCCAGACAGTTCATGGACCCACCGTGTGGAGACGTCTCCCCACCCACAGGCACCGCCAGCAGGGGTGGGGGTGTCTTCTGCTATAACTCTAGGCTTAAATTGCGCTCTAGCAGCTAGGCTGGTTGAAGGTGGACTTTCTCGACTGGGAGTTGTTCGTTTGATCGGCGGCTCCTGTGCCTCGTTCATTTTTCTGTTGTATTGGAGGTTGTATTGGAATTTTGCCAAGTGTCTTGTGGCTGCGTTTTTGTTCCTGTTTAGCGGTTTTGGCTTTGATTTGTCTTTTTTATCGCCTTTGCCGGTGTTCTTGCGCCACCGATTTAGCCTTTTTTGGATGGCAGCGTCGGTGAGGATATCCTGGGCTGGTAGGGCCTCGCGTCATTGTTGCTAGCTCGGAAAGGGTTGCGCCATTCTCGCCTAGAGGCTTTTATTTTTATTTATTTAATTCAATTTATTTATTTGTTTATTTATTTATTTATTAATTTATTAATTTATTAATTTATTAATTTATTAATTTATTAATTTATTAATTTATTAATTTATTAATTTATTAATTTATTAATTTATTAATTTATTAATTTATTAATTTATTAATTTATTAATTTATTAATTTATTAATTTATGTATTTATTTATTTATTTATTTATTTATTTGCTTAAGTGTTTATAGTTAACTTTGATTTTAACTTTTAAGAACTTTCACTTTTTTCATTTGCGGAGCGATTTTTTAACTTTGCATGGTGGAAGGACGGAGCAGAATCAATTTATTCTGAACCGTTTCCACAATTTATTTGCCTCTGATTACATAGGTATGCAATATATAGGTACAAGTATTAACATTTTTGAGTTTAACATTGTGGAGGTGTGTTTTGGAATTGGACAATAATGTTAGTAAAAAGTAAGTATGCTAGGTTAGTATTTTTTCTGTTTGTACATTGGCGTGAGTTGGTAACATTAATTTTGCATTGTTTGTTTACATTTCCAGATTCGCAAAGATTTTAAAAAATTAACAATTGTGTTTTTTGTTCATTTTTTCAGACGCCCCCGCCTGAAGGACGGGAGCGCCGAGTCGCTGGTGGATTCCTGGGTCATCGCCGGGAGAAACCGCTGCTTCCCAAGCCTCCGTCAATCCCTGGGTAAGTCTTGTGGCTGCGTTTTTGTTCCTGTTTAGCGGTTTTGGCTTTGATTTGTCTTTTTTATCGCCTTTGCCGGTGTTCTTGCGCCACCGATTTAGCCTTTTTTGGATGGCAGCGTCGGTGAGGATATCCTGGGCTGGTAGGGCCTCGCGTCATTGTTGCTAGCTCGGAAAGGGTTGCGCCATTCTCGCCTAGAGGCTTTTATTTTTATTTATTTAATTCAATTTATTTATTTGTTTATTTATTTATTTATTAATTTATTAATTTATTAATTTATTAATTTATTAATTTATTAATTTATTAATTTATTAATTTATTAATTTATTAATTTATGTATTTATTTATTTATTTATTTATTTATTTGTTTAAGTGTTTATAGTTAACTTTGATTTTAACTTTTAAGAACTTTCACTTTTTTCATTTGCGGAGCGATTTTTTAACTTTGCATGGTGGAAGGACGGAGCAGAATCAATTTATTCTGAACCGTTTCCACAATTTATTTGCCTCTGATTACATAGGTATGCAATATATAGGTACAAGTATTAACATTTTTGTGGAGGTGAGTTTTGGAATTGGACAATAATGTTAGTGAAAAGTAAGTATGCTAGGTTAGTATTTTTTCTGTTTGTACATTGGCGTGAGTTGGTAACATTAATTTTGCATTGTTTGTTTACATTTCCAGATTCGCAAAGATTTTAAAAAATTAACAATTGTGTTTTTTGTTCATTTTTTCAGACGCCCCCGCCTGAAGGACGGGAGCGCCGAGTCGCTGGTGGATTCCTGGGTCATCGCCGGGAGAAACCGCTGCTTCCCAAGCCTCCGTCAATCCCTGGGTAAGTCCGAGGTTCCGCGTCCTGTTCCACTTCGGACTGAAGTGGCTTCTTGGAGCCTCAGGCCCAGGCTCCGAAGTCGTGGGTCGCCGCAGCAGCGCTGGATGGCCAGAAAAGAAAAGAAAATTGACATACTAATGGACATATTAACCAAGCTCATGGAGGTCTAAAAATAAACACCAAACAACAAATAAATACAACCAACAACCAACAATTATTTAATAAAAATGATCAAACAGCTTAAATTCAAAATACAAAGGAGGGGAATAAAATAAAATAAAATAAATAAATAAAGCTAATCATTTTGAGAACGCGACTGCTGCTCTACCACCACTTGACACGGCAATACAAGACAAGGCCCTAGCCTAGACTGCAGCAGGCTGCTCCTTTCAATTAGACCTGAAAATCAAAGAAAACAAAAATTAATATTTAATTCAAAACACCCGCAATTTCATAATCCTCTACCTGATACCTCTGCTGTCAGGCACTCACTAGAGTCCTTAAATCACCTTGGCGATTTCCCTCATACGCTGCTGATAGAGTACCCGACGCACCATTAGTTTGTTAACTTTCGTCCGGTAAAAAATAGACTGAGCTTTGTGACCCATTAAGTCGACTGAAATTCTCACTAAAGATCAGCCACCCAATTTGCACCTCCCTGTCCTGTGGATCTGAAAAGAAAAGATAATAATTTATAACCTAAATCAAAACAATGACTACTGCCACACAAATGCAGAAATTTTCCTACTCACACTGAAAGTGGAGCTCCCACCGCAGAACTGCTCGCCGGGCCCTGCTCGATTAGACCGCTGGATCCTGGCGGCAGCATGCTGTAAGGGACCCACCCAGGCCGAGATCCCTGCCACAGGACGGACATGAGAATCTAGAAAAAATACTCAAATTAGTCAAAAAACAAATTAGGAAAATAACAGGAAAATATCCAAGTCTAAAATCATCCCTAGATCCTGTTGTCCTGAAAATAAAAGAAAACCATTAAATTAAAATACTCACACTGAAATTGGAGCACCCACCGCACGATCTGATTGCCGGGCTCTGCTCGATTCGTCGCGGCATCCTGGCGACAGCTTCCTGCAAGGGGCTCACCCAGTTCGCATTCCGTGCCATGACGAGGACTGAAAGACTAGAAAAAACAACTAAAATCAGTCAACAAATAAACTAGATACATCTTAGCCACTTATCTAATCCCAAACTCATCCTTTCCACGACCTTGGATGATGTGGCGACTACACTAAATTCCTATGCACAGACACCGCTTCCTAAAAAGAAAGAAATTTAAAACAACAAGCAAAACACCCGCAAATAATATTAAATAATACTCACCCAATTTGTCTGAATGCATTTCATATCCTGTCGACGCGACGGCCCACATCAACTAATTCCTTGCCCGGCGGCTCCAAGCTACCGCTCCCGGCGGGGCGGCCAGAAATGCAGCGGCCCAGACAGTTCATGGACCCACCGTGTGGAGACGTCTCCCCACCCACAGGCACCGCCAGCAGGGGTGGGGGTGTCTTCTGCTATAACTCTAGGCTTAAATTGCGCTCTAGCAGCTAGGCTGGTTGAAGGTGGACTTTCTCGACTGGGAGATGTTCGTTTGATCGGCGGCTCCTGTGCCTCGTTCATTTTTCTGTTGTATTGGAGGTTGTATTGGAATTTTGCCAAGTGTCTTGTGGCTGCGTTTTTGTTCCTGTTTAGCGGTTTTGGCTTTGATTTGTTTTTTTATCGCCTTTGCCGGTGTTCTTGCGCCACCGATTTAGCCTTTTTTGGATGGCAGCGTCGGTGAGGATATCCTGGGCTGGTAGGGCCTCGCGTCATTGTTGCTAGCTCGGAAAGGGTGGCGCCATTCTCGCCTAGAGGCTTTTATTTTTATTTATTTAATTCAATTTATTTATTTGTTTATTTATTTATTTATTTATTTATTAATTTATTAATTTATTAATTTATTAATTTATTAATTTATTAATTTATTAATTTATTAATTTATTAATTTATTAATTTATTAATTTATTAATTTATTAATTTATTAATTTATTAATTTATTAATTTATTAATTTATTAATTTATTAATTTATTAATTTATTAATTTATTAATTTATTAATTTATTAATTTATTAATTTATTATTTTATTAATTTATGTATTTATTTATTTATTTATTTATTTGTTTAAGTGTTTATAGTTAACTTTGATTTTAACTTTTAAGAACTTTCACTTTTTTCATTTGCGGAGCGATTTTTTAACTTTGCATGGTGGAAGGACGGAGCAGAATCAATTTATTCTGAACCGTTTCCACAATTTATTTGCCTCTGATTACATAGGTATGCAATATATAGGTACAAGTATTAACATTTTTGAGTTTAACATTGTGGAGGTGAGTTTTGGAATTGGACAATAATGTTAGTAAAAAGTAAGTATGCTAGGTTAGTATTTTTTCTGTTTGTACATTGGCGTGAGTTGGTAACATTAATTTTGCATTGTTTGTTTACATTTCCAGATTCGCAAAGATTTTAAAAAATTAACAATTGTGTTTTTTGTTCATTTTTTCAGACGCCCCCGCCTGAAGGACGGGAGCGCCGAGTCGCTGGTGGATTCCTGGGTCATCGCCGAGAGAAACCGCTGCTTCCCAAGCCTCCGTCAATCCCTGGGTAAGTCCGAGGTTCCGCGTCCTGTTCCACTTCGGACTGAAGTGGCTTCTTGGAGCCTTAGGCCCAGGCTCCGAAGTCGTGGCTCGCCGCAGCAGCGCTGGATGGCCAGAAAAGAAAAGAAAATTGACATACTAATGGACATATTAACCAAGCTCATGGAGGTCTAAAAATAAACACCAAACAACAAATAAATACAACCAACAATTATTTAATAAAAATGATCAAACAGCTTAAGTTCAAAATACAAAGGAGGGGAATAAAATAAAATAAAATAAATAAATAAAGCTAATCATTTTGAGAACGCGACTGCTGCTCTACCACCACTTGACACGGCAATACAAGACAAGGCCCTAGCCTGGCCCCGTTCTCCCAAAATTGGGCACCTTGACTGCAGCAGGCTGCTCCTTTCAATTAGACCTGAAAATCAAAGAAAACAAAAATTAATATTTAATTCAAAACACCCGCAATTTCATAATCCTCTACCTGATACCTCTGCTGTCAGACACTCACTAGAGTCCTTAAATCACCTTGGCGATTTCCCTCATACGCTGCTGATAGAGTACCCGACGCACCATTAGTTTGTTAACTTTCGTCCGGTAAAAAATAGACTGAGCTTTGTGACCCATTAAGTCGACTGAAATTCTCACTAAAGATCAGCCACCCAATTTGCACCTCCCTGTCCTGTGGATCTGAAAAGAAAAGATAATAATTTATAACCTAAATCAAAACAATGACTACTGCCACACAAATGCAGAAATTTTCCTACTCACACTGAAAGTGGAGCTCCCACCGCAGAACTGCTCGCCGGGCCCTGCTCGATTAGACCGCTGGATCCTGGCGGCAGCATGCTGTAAGGGACCCACCCAGGCCGAGATCCCTGCCACAGGACGGACATGAGAATCTAGAAAAAATACTCAAATTAGTCAAAAAACAAATTAGGAAAATAACAGGAAAATATCCAAGTCTAAAATCATCCCTAGATCCTGTTGTCCTGAAAATAAAAGAAAACCATTAAATTAAAATACTCACACTGAAATTGGAGCACCCACCGCACGATCTGATTGCCGGGCTCTGCTCGATTCGTCGCGGCATCCTGGCGACAGCTTCCTGCAAGGGGCTCACCCAGTTCGCATTCCGTGCCATGACGAGGACTGAAAGACTAGAAAAAACAACTAAAATCAGTCAACAAATAAACTAGATACATCTTAGCCACTTATCTAATCCCAAACTCATCCTTTCCACGACCTTGGATGATGTGACGACTACACTAAATTCCTATGCACAGACACCGCTTCCTAAAAAGAAAGAAATTTAAAACAACAAGCAAAACACCCGCAAATAATATTAAATAATACTCACCCAATTTGTCTGAATGCATTTCATATCCTGTCGACGCGACGGCCCACATCAACTAATTCCTTGCCCGGCGGCTCCAAGCTACCGCTCCCGGCGGGGCGGCCAGAAATGCAGCGGCCCAGACAGTTCATGGACCCACCGTGTGGAGACGTCTCCCCACCCACAGGCACCGCCAGCAGGGGTGGGGGTGTCTTCTGCTATAACTCTAGGCTTAAATTGCGCTCTAGCAGCTAGGCTGGTTGAAGGTGGACTTTCTCGACTGGGAGATGTTCGTTTGATCGGCGGCTCCTGTGCCTCGTTCATTTTTCTGTTGTATTGGAGGTTGTATTGGAATTTTGCCAAGTGTCTTGTGGCTGCGTTTTTGTTCCTGTTTAGCGGTTTTGGCTTTGATTTGTCTTTTTTATCGCCTTTGCCGGTGTTCTTGCGCCACCGATTTAGCCTTTTTTGGATGGCAGCGTCGGTGAGGATATCCTGGGCTGGTAGGGCCTCGCGTCATTGTTGCTAGCTCGGAAAGGGTTGCGCCATTCTCGCCTAGAGGCTTCCTCGCGTGTAATTGCAGGGGGTTGGCTGATGAAGGTTGTGCTGTAGGGCAGTCGTGGGAAATTTATTCGAGGTATCGGGACCTGTCGTTCATTTGCGTTAGCATTTATTGCTGCGTCCTTGCTTGCTCTTATTTTATTAAATGGCGCTCCCAAATGGCGCCAGAGGGTTGCGGGCTGTGGCAACATTTTGCATGGGGGTGCGGTGGGTGCTTGTCTTCCCAGATATTTCGGTAGGCTGTGAGGGTTTCTTTTTTAGAGTAAGTTTAGAAGTGACCGGTTTGGGATCTAGGCTCAGCAAATAATAGTTGCGAGCTGTGTTTGTTGGATATCCCCTTGATTTTCGTCCCTGCTTTTGTCTAGTTGTATTTGTGTGGAGGTTTTCTCCCCATGGTCAATTACATTTGCTTTATTATAGCGTGTGTCTGTGTATTTAAGAGAGGGACAATAAGAGCGGCTGTCTAGGTTTGAGTTGTAGCCTTGTTTTTGTGAGTATGTGTGTGAGAGTGAGGGGAAATGTCGTGAGCGCCGATCTTGGTGGAGGTGCTGAGGTTTTTCTGCTATTTTTTTTTATGCTATTAATTTCTGGCCGCGAAAGCAATTTCTTCAGGTCTAAAATGCTGACGCTTATATGGGAGTTTTCTGAACCTTGTGACATGGGCGAGATATCAAGATAGAATGGGGTAGTACGCAATTCTGGGCTTGATTGAATTGAGGTAATCGAGGTAATCTCGTCTTCAGACGAGTCATCGGAGAATAATATGTTTGCCATGGTGTCAAATTAGATTAGATGATAAGAACCTATGTAAGAATGAATAAAAGGCCATGCCCTCGCAGCAGCGAGTCAGTTAGATTCAAACACCCGAATTGAACTCATTAAGTGTACGCATTAGTTTATAGTGTGAACATTTTGGTCCTTCGAGAAATTCTGTTGTTTTCCCCCACCAGTGGTAAGAAACACAGAAGAAAAAAAAAAAAACCAGCGCTTCAAGGTAAAAAGAGCAAGGTTATTCGAGTGATTCTGTTGTTTCCCCCACCAGTGGTAAGAAACACAGAATAAAAGACCACGCCTTAAAGTACTAGGACTATAAGGTGAAACATTGTGTTCTTGCTTTTCCTTGGCTGATCAATCAGCTGTGAGTCGAGGCACAGCTAGGTCAACTGGGCGACCAATCAAAAAATCCTCCAACGGATCACGCCAAAGAATACAAGCAGAAAGCACAAAAAAGTCACAGTGATTGTTTTCCCAAGATGTTGTCGGAAAGATCTGTGAAATTGATGCAAGACCAAGGAGAGCTGCAGAACAAAATACTGCAAGCAATCAAGGAAAAGGCATCTATACCAGCAATAGAAGCATTGATAGTTCGATTTACTACTAACAACAATGCGCTGGTAAAATTGGGAGTTGGCGATCATCAATATTTTAATGATAAAATATTTATTAAAACTATGGATGCTGTCAAGGCCTACAAGGAGTCGCAATTAAAGGTAGAAACACTTGAAGAAATAAATATACCAAGTGGATCAAAATTATCTGATAGCGCATCAGCTCGGAGCTCCAGTCCAGTTGATAATCTGGTTCAACTGGTGGATAGAAGAGTGGACAGGGTGGGGCAACAGATGAGCCTAATCTACGAAACCCTGGATAGTTCAAGTGAGATTGAACTAGTCAAGCAGCTGGCAATGATGAAAAGTCATTGGTCCAATGTGACGGACACACTGAAACTGCTTGAAAACAAGTATGACAGAACTGTCTTTGATCAAGATGAGGCAGACATTCTGCAATCTGAAGTTGCCGCACTAGAGATGGTACTTCAAATGAAGTTGGAACAGTTCAAAAGTTCCAACTGCGACGTGCCAGAACTCCCAAAAGTGGACCTTCCAACGTTCAATGGAAATGCGAAGGAATGGCCAACATTTTACGAGCTGTTCTCTGAACTAATAGACAGCAGGAAGGAGCTCAGCAACACAAGGAAGATGGGATATTTAAGAGCCTGCTTAAAAGGAGAAGCTCAAATGGTGGTTAGCCATTTGATAACGGGATCAACAGCTAGCTATGCAGCAGCGTGGGAGCTTATCTGCAAACGCTATGAGAATAGCAGAAAAATATTCTCCCAACACTTCAACAAATTAATGGAACTGGAGTGCTTGCTGCCCCATGATGAGAAAATTTAGGGAAGTTTTTGGATACTGCGACCGAGAGCATATTCATCATAAAGCAAAAAGGAAAAATAGGAAGCTCTGCTGACGTAATCTTAGCAGAAATTCTGCTGCGGAAATTTTCGCCAGAAGCCTTGCAGCTGTATGAACAGCATGTAAAAAGGCAAGAGCTATACAGTCCTTATAAGACGTACTGGAGTTTATTGAGCAACAATACAACTCAGTAAACGCCATTACCAAAAATACCGCTCAGCTTGCTACAAGAAAAGTGCAAGTTAGATCGTGTGCCTTTTGCTCTAAGGATGGCCACGATATGATAAAGTGTCTCAAATTCAGAGCACAATCAATCGAAAAAAGAAAAGAATTCGTGGAAAAGAACAACATGTGCTTTAGATGCTTTGGAAAGCATAATGCTATCGACTGCAGAAAGGAAATTACATGCAATCGATGCTCCAAAAGACACAACAGCCTTCTGCATGAAGACACAAAACGCAGTATCAACAGCAATAGCCTTAAGCAAGGCCAAGACACACTATTGGCTACAGCTGTTGTTTTAGTGAAAAACAAAGCTGGAGGTTACAACGAGTTGAGGGCGCTTATTGACGGTGGATCCCAGAAGACGCTGATTTCAGAGGAAGCAGCACAAATATTAAGGATTCCCAGAGTAAGGAGTACTATAGAGGTCGAAGGTATCTCCCAGACAACTCAACTATCAAAAAATAGTGTCCACCTAACGATCAAACCAAAAATTCCAAGCAGCTTCAAAGCATCAACGGAAGCATTGGTTTTACCAACACTCCATAGAGCCCTTCCCAGCCAAAAGTTTGATATTGATATTAACAAAGAGTGGAAGGGCTACAGGCTAGCAGATCCACGATTCAACGAGCCAAGCAGAATTGACATAGTGATCGGTGTGGATCTATTTCCCCTGATTATGTTGGAGAAAATAAAAACCGTAAATGGAATCTTGGGACGAAAAACCAAATTTGGATGGATTGTGTGCGGAAATATAACTATAACTAGCTGCATACAACAAATTCATGAAAGAATACCTTAAGATGGGACATATGGAATCTGTAAAGACAACGGGTCAAGGTAAATACTATTTACCCCATCAAGCAATCATCAGGCCTGGAAGCTTAACTACGAAGTTACGAGTAGTTTTTGACGCATCCGCAAAGACGACAAAAGGACTAAGCCTAAATGACGTTATTATAGCTGGCCCTAAGATTCAAAAGGATATATTCGATATTCTAATTAAATGGCGCAAGTAGCAATATGTTATGGTAGCTGACATTGAAAAAATGTATAGCCAAATAAAGGTTGCTGAGAAAGACCAAGAATACCAATATATCCTATGGAGAGATGATACAAAATTGCCGATCAGTGAGTTTAAGTTAACAACCGTAACATATGGCACCTCGGCAGCACCTTTCTTAGCAGTCCGATGTCTGCGAGAGTTGGCAGATCGCTTTTACCAAGAGGATAGCGTCTTAGCAGGAACAATAAGAGACGACTTTTATATGGATGACCTCATAACTGGTGGAGACACAGTCAACGAGTGCTATGAACTTCAAAGGAAATTGAGACAAGTGATGGAGAAGGCCGGCATGCATCTGCGAAAATGGGTTGCAAATGACGAACGTATTTTAGCCGACATTCAGGACGACGGTGCTACGGAGTAAATCTGCATTGAGGAGAATGAAACGATCAAAACCTTAGGACTTCAATGGGATCCGAAGAAGAATACATTTACGTTTTCGGCAGAAAACCCTATACTAACACTCATAACAAAGCGGTTAGTGTTATCACAGTTGTCCAGAATTTTCGACCCACTAGGATGGTTGGCACCTGTAACGATTCAAGGCAAATTTTTCATTCAGGAACTGTGGAAGTTACCGATGACTTGGGAAGTTGAATTGGAATCCAACTTAGCAAACTGGTGGATGGAATATGCTAAAGGCCTATCAGATTTATAAGAAATTAGCATTTCACGCTGGACTGGATGCTCCAAAGGTATTATGTAGCTACATGGATTCTGCGATGCATCAGAGAAAGCATATGCAGCGGCTGTGTATACAAAAGTAGGCGGCAGAGTCACCTTACTAGCAGCAAAAAGCAAAGTTAATCCTATAAAAAACAGGAAAACAATTCCAAAGTTGGAATTATGTGCTGCGCATTTACTAGCTAAGTTATTAGCGAAAGTGCAGACTATATGGAGCAACAAGATTACAACGCATGCATGGAGTGATTCGCAAATTACTATTGCTTGGATACAGAACTAGCGCAGCAAAGATAAGTTCGTCAGAACTAGAGTGGAAGAAATCTATAAACTAATTCCCAATGTCAAATGGAATTACGTTAAGTCGGAAGAAAATCCAGCAGACGTGGCTTCAAGAGGGATATCACCGCAAGCTCTTAAAATCTGTGAAATTTGGTGGAGAGGGCCGAATTGGCTATCTAAAGATGCACAACACTGGCCCACTCAAAAAGAATCGGAAATTGTTGTGGTATCCATATTGATAAAATCCGAATATCTGCAAAACCATCTTTTATCGAAGTATTCATCGATCGACAAACTTCTTAGAGTAATGGCGTATGTATTACGCTTCATAACAAAGCTGAGAGGAAAATCGCAACAGCCGTCACATCTTACGGTGGAGGAATTAAAGCTAGCGAAGATTGCTGTGGTAAAGATACAACAACAGTTAGATTTTGGACACGAAGTCAGACTACTCAAAAACAAAAGACCATTAGACCCAAAGAGTAAGTTACAGGCGCTAAATCCGTTTTTGGATAGTGATGGCGTACTTCGAGTACTTCGTACTTCGACGACTACAAAACGCAATGATACCGTATAATGTAAAACATCCAATTATACTGGATAAGTCACATTTGACTTGGTTAATTGTAAAGGATTCTCATAAAGAAACTCTGCATGGCGGAATTAACATTATGAGAACTTTTATTCAGAGGGAGTTCTGGATATTTGGCATACAAAATTCCTTAAAGAAATATTTAAGGGAATGTATTGTATGCATACGATACAAGCAAGAGATGTCCAGTCAACTGATGGGAAATTTACCAGTTTATCGAGTAACGGCTGATTACTCGTTTCAAAATACTGGAATCGACTACGCCGGACCGTTCCAGATTCGCTGCTCAACGGGAAGAGGTCAAAAAACTTATAAAGGATACATTTGTGTATTTGTTTGTATGGCAACAAAAGCGATACATCTGGAAGCTGTTAGCGACCTTTCGTCAGACAAATTCCTGGAGGCTCTTCGACGGTTCTTTGCAAGACGAGGCAAGAGTGAGAACATATACTCAGATAATGGAACAAACTTCGTAGGAGCTTCAAGAGTGTTGGACAAAGAATTTGTAGCTGCCATTAAAAACAATAATGAGTTAGCACCTACACTAGAAAAAGAAGGCATCAAGTGGCACTTTATTCCCCCGGGAAGCCCCCACATGGGAGGTTTATGGAAAGCCGGTGTAAAATCAGTAAAGCATCACCTTAAACGAGTTATTGGTGAAAACAGCTTTACATATGAAGAAGTTGCATCGCTGCTATGTCAAATCGAAGCAGTGCTAAACTCGAGCCCATTAGTCACTGTAAGGAGCGAAAACGATGGTGAGGACATATTAACGCCGGGTCATTTTCTGGTGGGAAGACCTCTAACTGGAGCTCCTGAACATTTTGACGAAAGTAAGACAATCAGCTCTTTGGATAGATGGAAGCTTATTCAACGCATCAGAGGTGATTTTTGGAAGAAATGGAAAGAGGAGTATCTGGTGTCATTGCAACAGCGAACCAAATGGCGCCAAGTAAAGCCAAATCTGAAGGAGGGACAGCTGGTTCTTATAAAACATGAGAATACTCACCCTGCAAGATGGCCAATGGGAAGAATCATTAGTACGACTAAAGGACAAGATGGTAAAGTCCGGGTAGTCACTGTCAAAACAAACGAGGGGGAAGTAAAAAGATCGCTAAACAAGATCTGTCAACTTCCTGTTAGCGAAGCAAAACCAGCTGGAGCTGCAACGCATAAATGAGAGACGACTACTGGCCGTACATTTCTCCCCCCCCCGGAGAATGTCTAAACATGTGTTTAGACATGATAAGTAGACAATCTATAAATATGTTCTATTTAAGGGTTGCAATAAACATGTCACGGGACAGCATAAGTGGCAACTACAGATAAGTACGATTGCAGTGGTCTATTGCCGAAGTGTCCAGAGATATGATCACGCGGGAGGTGACTAGCGCGGTCATAGGCTTCAAACATAGATTTAAGATAAACCTCAGATGCATTGACCAACGCAGACTGCAGCGTCTTACAAGCGCTGCATTATATAATTAGATGATAAGAACCTATGTAAGAATGAATAAAAGGCGATGCCCTCGCAGTAACGAGTCAGTTAGATTCAAACACCCGAATTGAACTCATTAAGTGTACGCATAAGTTTATAGTGTGAACACATATGTTCACTATATGTTCCCTCTAACAGCCTATCAGGAAGTTCCGTGAATTAAGTTAATAATTGTGTTAATGATTGTTTTATGATGGTTTTATGCGGTGCGCAGAAAAAATCTGTAGTGTACGTAGTTCGATCGATTTTTAACTAGTGGGTCTTTTAATAGTGGGTGATAATTACTAATAAAGAGGACCTTGTACTTCCTTCGCTAGGGATGCGCACTCTTGCTATGCTCGGGTCTAGCTCGCCGTAGGTCGGGGTTCTTTTAGCTTAGGATAGTACGAAACGCTACTACATTTTAATAAGTGCGTCTTACTCATAAACAATATTCAAAAACTGGATTATCGATTAACAAAAGAAATGGCTTTATATTGATACAAATGATACACGCCGACACGTGTGAAGATAAGCTACAGATTCTGATAAGTATTGGGAATTTTGGATGTTAATGATTCCCTAAGTCTTTACCCTCCCTACCATGACAATGCTACTTAAAATATTTACATTGTCCCTTGGCCAAGTTCAAAATAACTCTACCACATATTTAAGAAAGTGTTCAACATAAGTACTCGACAAACCATTAAATCTATTTATTCACAATTCATTATTTTTCAATATATCTTCAATCATAATTCCATTTATATAAATTCAGTTTAATAAGCGGTTTCATTAAATCTCTTTTACAAACTAACAATATTTTTATCTACGCATAATTATCCTAGTCGTTCTCTAACTCTTCATTTTCGTTTATATTCAATGGGTAAAATAAAGTATATAAAAGTAAAGTATAAAGCAAATATAATTATATAATCTTTAGTCAAATGCAGATATTATTTTAATTAGACGTTCGAGTGGCATTTTGTTAGAATTTTAATATAGGTAATTCATAATAAGATTTTTATCATTGTTGTTTTGTAGTACTCACGACCTTAAATATCCACTCCATGATGTGCGTAAAGTTGGGCCCAAGTTCACGTTGACATTGTCGAGCTGTAGGTCAAACTTTAAAGGTTCTAATTTAAATTCCTATTCAAATGCCAAAAGTTCCGCCGATCTGCGAGTATTTAATTCATTATAAATCGCAATACAAAGGAAAATCGAGAATCAAAACAAAACACAAAATATAACTGCAGTATTGCAGCGATAAGACCTTAGGAAACCGCTGGCTGCTACGCTGCGTTGCGATAAGACGAAATCACAAAGTTGGACCTCCGTTGGTCATAGGAGATGATCTTCACTGCGTGACGATGATGATGTTCAAACGTAATTAAATCTGCTCCGGTCGTCTAAACTTCTGCATAGCTGAATATCTGGATGAACTCTAGCCTTCCAATATATTTGGCTGGTAATCATTCGGCAGGTGGCCGGTTGCGTAATTTGTTGGCTGAAGGTTATGTCGCCTCGTGGCCTCTTCTGGGAGCGACGGGGTTTAAACCATGAGCTGACGCGGGGGTCGACGAGACGGGGGGGTAGTCGGCTGTAGAGCAACCAAATGCTCTTATATATAGGCCTGGCCTTACGCCTTGGGGTCGAATCTCGTTGCCACTTTCACACACAAATCGAACACGGAAATTTATTGAAATATACCAACTCTTGTTTTTATGAGATTGGATATATATATAACTAAATTATATTTCCACGTGTATGTGAAGTTAAATGGGCAGCGTCAAAAATGTATGAGCGTTCGCCACGAAGATTTATCCGATAATGATCTAAGCTCTGGGGAAGCTGCATGCTGGTGGTCGCTGTTACAGCTTTTCTTTCCCTAACTGTATAATCGTACGATCATATTCTGTTCTGATTGGCCTAAGACAATTCTCTCGCTTTTTGTTTTACACAAAAGCTGCTATAATTTAGGGCGAGGGTGTCTTGAAGAGTTTTTGCAGTGTAAAGTTAAGTTGGTCACTACACCACAGATAAGGGTAACGAGACTATTTCAAGGAAGCCTTATCTGAAGAAACTCCTTGTTTTCTAGCTTGTATATCCTTCAAATGGAATACTCCTAATTTCTTTCCTCTCTCATCCTCTAATTCATAGTAGTACGAGCTACGTTTCTTATAAACTTTAGCTGGTATAAATACGGGTGCCAATTTACTACTGAATTTCTTTACGGCATTACTTTGTGTAAAGTTTCTAGCATAAACGAAATCGCCGTTTTTAAATTCTATCTGCCGTGTGCGTAGGTTGTATCTATTCGCGTTTTCTTCATGTGATCGGTTTAGGTTCAGTTTAGCTTGCCGTCTCTGCAGTTCTAAAGCCTCCGGTTTAGATAACCGAGTGTCGTCCGCTAACATATTTAGAGAACGCAGGAGACTATAGTCCTTGCCGTTAAGGATCATATTTTGTCCAAATGTCAGAAAGTAAGGTTATCCATGAGTTGAGCCTGTTGTTGGCTAACAGTAAACTGTATAAAGTTCATCAACTCTGGTTGAGTACTAAGAGCCATACTGGAATTCGTTGGAGGTTCTGTTAAGATCCTATCCAAATTTCCTCTGTAAGTATTTCTGGTAGACACTCCTCGTCTAGGAGGTGTACCTCGGATCCTGCCTGATCTGGTATTTCTCCTTAATGGGAAAATATCATTATTATCTTGACATTCGCTTACGCCGGATGTGCCAGCTGTTGCAGCATCTAATTCAGCGAACAGAGTGTTATTAGAGTGAGATAAATTCGATTCGTTGCAATCTGCATTGCAAATTAAACATGTTTGTGTACTTTTTAAGTGGTTTATAATGCACTTTTTATGAAATGTGTGCCTGCACGATGTTGTTGCTGACAAAACGGTTGGTGCTAAGATTTCTTTACATATAGCACAGCTATTTTCAACGCCTTGTGAAACTTCAACTGCATTACCTGCACTATTCTTCGCTGCCATATTATTGTTGTTAAGATATGTTGTAATTATTTGGTTTGTCTTTCTTTATGTCGATCACTTCTATCAGAATCTTAGTTGTATCTCTATTTGTTAGTGGATTGTAGCTGGTCTATTGCCTCATGCTTTTATTCACTTGAAAATCGGACAATATACAGACTTATTGAAGTGTAAGTATAATGTATTCCAGAAAAATCAAATTGTAAATAAAGTTGAGTAAAGAAACGTATGGTGATGAGCTCCTGTGGATTCGAAACAGTTCCACTTGGTCGATCAATTCTCTTTCAAATTGAATCGCATGTTCCTAAGTTTTACTATCCCTTCCAAATAGATACTCTCAATCCAATATGTTAATTTATTGGAATTAGTTATATTGTGTTTTAACTGTGGATGGATTACTTTAGAGCTTAGTGTGCTATGACAAGTTACGGACTTTTCGAGCTTCACATCTGAGCCAAAAATGTGTAGTACTTGTCGTGCTCCACTCGTTGGGCTTCAAAAAAAATGTGTAGTGTATTTTCTCGAGCCCCACGTTGGGCGCCAAAAATGTGTAGTGTACGTAGTTCGATCGATTTTTAACTAGTGGGTCTTTTAATAGTGGGTGATAATTACTAATAAAGAGGACCTTGTACTTCCTTCGCTAGGGATGCGCACTCTTGCTATGCTCGGGTCTAGCTCGCCGTAGGTCGGGGTTCTTTTAGCTTAGGATAGTACGAAACGCTACTACATTTTAATAAGTGCGTCTTACTCATAAACAATATTCAAAAACTGGATTATCGATTAACAAAAGAAATGGCTTTATATTGATACAAATGATACACGCCGACACGTGTGAAGATAAGCTACAGATTCTGATAAGTATTGGGAATTTTGGATGTTAATGATTCCCTAAGTCTTTACCCTCCCTACCATGACAATGCTACTTAAAATATTTACATTGTCCCTTGGCCAAGTTCAAAATAATTCTACCACATATTTAAGAAAGTGTTCAACATAAGTACTCGACAAACCATTAAATCTATTTATTCACAATTCATTATTTTTCAATATATCTTCAATCATAATTCCATTTATATAAATTCAGTTTAATAAGCGGTTTCATTAAATCTCTTTTACAAACTAACAATATTTTTATCTACGCATAATTATCCTAGTCGTTCTCTAACTCTTCATTTTCGTTTATATTCAATGGGTAAAATAAAGTATATAAAAGTAAAGTATAAAGCAAATATAATTATATAATCTTTAGTCAAATGCAGATATTATTTTAATTAGACGTTCGAGTGGCATTTTGTTAGAATTTTAATATAGGTAATTCATAATAAGATTTTTATCATTGTTGTTTTGTAGTACTCACGACCTTAAATATCCACTCCATGATGTGCGTAAAGTTGGGCCCAAGTTCACGTTGACATTGTCGAGCTGTAGGTCAAACTTTAAAGGTTCTAATTTAAATTCCTATTCAAATGCCAAAAGTTCCGCCGATCTGCGAGTATTTAATTCATTATAAATCGCAATACAAAAGAAAATCGAGAATCAAAACAAAACACAAAATATAACTGCAGTATTGCAGCGATAAGACCTTAGGAAACCGCTGGCTGCTACGCTGCGTTGCGATAAGACGAAATCACAAAGTTGGACCTCCGTTGGTCATAGGAGATGATCTTCACTGCGTGACGATGATGATGTTCAAACGTAATTAAATCTGCTCCGGTCGTCTAAACTTCTGCATAGCTGAATATCTGGATGAACTCTAGCCTTCCAATATATTTGGCTGGTAATCATTCGGCAGGTGGCCGGTTGCGTAATTTGTTGGCTGAAGGTTATGTCGCCTCGTGGCCTCTTCTGGGAGCGACGGGGTTTAAACCATGAGCTGACGCGGGGGTCGACGAGACGGGGGGGTAGTCGGCTGTAGAGCAACCAAATGCTCTTATATATAGGCCTGGCCTTACGCCTTGGGGTCGAATCTCGTTGCCACTTTCACACACAAATCGAACACGGAAATTTATTGAAATATACCAACTCTTGTTTTTATGAGATTGGATATATATATAACTAAATTATATTTCCACGTGTATGTGAAGTTAAATGGGCAGCGTCAAAAATGTATGAGCGTTCGCCACGAAGATTTATCCGATAATGATCTAAGCTCTGGGGAAGCTGCATGCTGGTGGTCGCTGTTACAGCTTTTCTTTCCCTAACTGTATAATCGTCCGATCATATTCTGTTCTGATTGGCCTAAGACAATTCTCTCGCTTTTTGTTTTACACAAAAGCTGCTATAATTTAGGGCGAGGGTGTCTTGAAGAGTTTTTGCAGTGTAAAGTTAAGTTGGTCACTACAAATCTACATTCAGAAAGTAGAAACTCACAGATAAGACTATATGTTGTTTAGGGGTTTTAAGATATTATTGAAAGAAATACGTTTGCATTTTTGTTAAGAGTTTTTAGGCGTATAATATGTCAATCTGTTAGTAAAGTGTAATAGAACTTAAACATTTCCAATCTTTTTAAAATATGTAGTGACCAACTTAACTTTACACTGAAATAACTCTTCAAGACACCCTCGCCCTAAATTATAGCAGCTGTTGTGTAAAACAAAAAGCGAGAGAATTGTCTTAGACCAATCAGGACAGAATATGATCGTACGATTATACAGTTAGGAAAAGAAAAGCTATAACAGCGACCACCAGCATGCAGCTTCCCAGAGCTTGATTCATTATCGGATAAAACTTCGTGGCGAACGCTCACATTTTTTGACGCTGACCATTTAAAATGCACATACACGTGAAATATAATTTAGTTATATATATCCAATCTCATAAAAACAAGAGTGGGATATTTCAATAAATTTCCGTGTGCGATTTGTGTGAAAGTGGCAACGAGATTCGACCCCATGGCGTAAGGAAGACCAGGCCTATATAAGAGCATTTGGTTGCTCTACAGCCGACTACCCCCCGTCTCGTCGACCCCCGCATCAGCTCATGGTTTAAACCCCGTCGCTCCAAGAAGAGGCCACGAGGCGACATAACCTTCAGCGACAAGTTACGCAACCGACCACCTGCCGAATAATAACTGGGCAAATATATTGGAAGGCTAGAGCTCATCCAGATTATCCAGCTATGCAGAAGTTTAGACGACCGGAGCAGTTTTAATTATATTTGAACATCATCATCGTCACGCAGTGAAGATCATCTCCTATGACCAACGGAGGTCCAACTTTGTGATTTCGTCTTATCGCAGCGCAGCGTAGCAGCCAGCGGTTTCCTAAGGTCTTATCGCTGCAATATTGCAGTTATATTTCGTGTTTTGTTTTGATTCTTGATTTTCTTTTGTATTGCGATTTATAATGAATTAAATACTCGCAGATTGACGGAACTTTCGGCATTTGAATAGGAATTTAACTTAGAACCTTTAAAGTTTGACCTACAGCTCGACAATGTCAACGTGAACTTGGGCCCAACTTTACGCACATCATGGAGTGGATACTTAAGGTCGTGAGTACTACAACAACAATGATAAAAACATTATTATGAATTACCTATATTAAAATACTAACAAAATGCCACTCGAACGTCTAACTTTACGCACATCATGGAGTGGATACTTAAGGTCGTGAGTACTACAACAACAATGATAAAAACATTATTATGAATTACCTATATTAAAATACTAACAAAATGCCACTCGAACGTCTAAATAAAATAATATCTGCAGTTGACTAAAGATTATATAACTATATTTGCTAATTTTATATTCAATTACTTATATATATTTGCTTTATACTTTACTTTTATATACTTTATTTTACCCATTGAATATAAACGAAAATGAAGAGTTAGAGAATGACTAGGATAATTATGCGTAGATTAAAAATTGTTAGTTTGTAAAAGAGATTTAATGGAACCGTTTACTAAACTGAATTTATATAAATGGAATTATGATTGAAGATATATTGAAAAAGAATGAATTGTGAATAAATAGATTTAATGGTTTGTCGAGTACTTATGTTGAACACTTTCTTAAATATGTGGTAGAGTTATTTTGAACTTGGCCAAGGGACAATGTAAATATTTTAAGTAGCATTGTCATGGTAGGGAGGGTAAAGACTTAGGGAATCATTAACATCCAAAATTCCCAATACTTATCAGAATCTGTAGCTTATCTTCACACGTGTCGGCGTGTATCATTAGTATCAATATAAAGCCATTTCTTTTATTAATCGGTCGTTCACTTTTGAATATTGTTTATGAGTAAGACGCACTTATTAAAATGTAGTAGCGTTTCGTACTATCCTAAGCTAAAAGAACCCCGACCTACGGCGAGCTAGACCCGAGCATAGCAAGAGTGCGCATCCCTAGCGAAGGAAGTACAAGGTCCTCTTTATTAGTAATTACCACCCACTATTAAAAGACCAACTAGTTAAAAATCTATCGAACTACGTACACTACACATTTTTGGCGCCCAACGTGGGGCACGACAAGTACTATACATTTTTAAAGCCAACGCGTGGAGCACGACAAGTACTACGCATTTTTGGCTCAGACGTGAAGCTCGAAAAGTCCTTAACTTGTTATAGCACACTAAGCTCTAAAGTAATCCATCCACAGTTAAAACACAACTATAACTAATTCCAATAAATTAACATATTGGATTGAGAGTATCTATTTGGAAGGGATAGTAAAACTTAGGAACATGCGATTCAATTTGAAAGAGAATTGATCGACCAAGTGGAACTGTTTCGAATCCACAGAAGCTCATCACCATACGTTTCTTTACTCAACTTTATTTACAATTTGTTTTTTTTGGAATACATTATACTTACACTTCAATAAGTCTGTATATTGTCCGATTTTCAAGTAAATAAAAGCATGAGGCAATAGACCAGCTACAAACCACTAACAAATAGAGATACAACTAAGATTCTGATAGAAGTGATCGACATAAAGAAAGACAAACATACATATCATTACAAATATCAATACAAATAATTACAACATATCTTAACAACAATAATATGGCAGCGAAGAATAGTGCAGGTAATGCAGTTGAAGTTTCACAAGGCGTTGAAAATAGCTGTGCCATATGTAAAGAAATCTTAGCACCAACCGTTTTGTCAGCAACAACATCGTGCAGGCATACATTTCATAAAAAGTGCATTATAAACCACTTAAAAAGCACACAAACATGTCCAATTTGCAATGCAGATTGCAACGAATCGAATTTATCTCACTCTAATAACACTCTGTTCGCTGAATTAGATGCTGCAACAGCTGGCACATCCGGCGTAAGCGAATGTCAAGATAATAATGATATTTTCCCATTAAGGAGAAATACCAGATCAGGCAGGATCCGAGGTACACCTCCTAGACGAGGAGTGTCTGCCAGAAATACTTACAGAGGAAATTTGGATAGGATCTTAACAGAACCTCCAACGAATTCCAGTATGACTCTTAGTACTCAACCAGAGTTGATGAACTTTATACAGTTTACTGTTAGCCAACAACAGGCTCAACTCATGGATAACCTTACCTCTTATATAGGGAAAGATCACACAAATTGGGATGACAACTTAGACGCTATTAGCGGATCTTTAAGAGCGTCGTTACATAGAAGCACAGGTTCGTCACCTTACTTTCTGACATTTGGACAAAATATGATCCTTAACGGCAAGGACTATAGTCTCCTGCATACTTTAAATATGGTAGCTCGTACTACTATGAATTAGAGGATGAGAGAGGAAGGAAATTAGGAGTATTCCATTTGAAGGATATACAAGCTAGAAAACAAGAAGTTTCTTCAGATAAGGCTTCCTTGAAATAGTCTCGTTACCCTTATCTGTGGTGTAGTGACCAACTTAACTTTACACTACAATAACTCTTCAAGACACCCTCGCCCTAAATTATAGCAGCTTTTGTGTAAAACAAAAAGCGAGAGAATTGTCTTAGACCAATCAGGACAGAATATGATCGTACGATTATACAGTTAGGGAAAGAAAAGCTATAACAGCGACCACCAGCATGCAGCTTCCCAGAGCTTAGATCATTATCGGATTAAACTTCGTGGCGAACGTTCACAATTTTGACGCTGCCCATTTAACTTCATATACACGTGGAAATATAATTTAGTTATATATATCCAATCTCATAAAAACAAGAGTTGGGATATTTCAATAAATTTCCGTGTTCGATTCGTGTGAAAGTGGCAACGAGATTCGACCCCAAGGCGTAAGGAAGGCCAGGCCTATATAAGAGCATTTGGTTGCTCTACAGCCGACTACCCCCCGTCTCGTCTACCCCCGCACCAGCTCATGGTTTAAACCCCGTTCGCTCCAAGAAGAGGCCACGAGGCGACATAACCTTCAGCCAAAAAGTTACGCAACCGGCCACCTGCCGAATGATAACTAGCCAAATATATTGGAAGGCTAGAGCTCATCCAGATTATTCAGCTATGCAGAAGTTTAGACGACCGGAGCAGATTTAATTATATTTGAACATCATCATCGTCACGCAGTGAAGATCATCTCCTATGACCAACGGAGGTCTAACTTTGTGATTTCGTCTTATCGCAACGCAGCGTAGCACCCAGCGGTTTCCTAAGGTCTTATCGCTGCAGTACTGCAGTTATATTTCGTGTTTTGTTTTGATTCTTGATTTTCTTTTGTATTGCGATTTATAATGAATTAAATACTCGCAGATTGACGGAACTTTCGGCATTTGAATAGGAATTTAACTTAGAACCTTTAAAGTTTGACCTACAGCTCGACAATGTCAACGTGAACTTGGGCCCAACTTTACGCACATCATGGAGTGGATATTTAAGGTCGTGAGTACTACAACAACAATGATAAAAACATTATTATGAATTACCTATATTAAAATTCTAACAAAATGCCACTCGAACGTCTAAATAAAATAATATCTGCAGTTGACTAAAGATTATATAACTATATTTGCTAATTTTATATTCAATTACTTATATATATTTGCTTTATACTTTTCTTTTATATACTTTATTTTACCCATTGAATATAAACAAAAATGAAGAGTTAGAGAATTACTAGGATAATTATGCGTAGATTAAAAATTGTTAGTTTGTAAAAGAGATTTAATGGAACCGTTTACTGAACTGAATTTATATAAATGGAATTATGATTGAAGATATATTGAAAAAGAATGAATTGTGAATAAATAGATTTAATGGTTTGTCGGGTACTTATGTTGAACACTTTCTTAAATATGTGGTAGAGTTATTTTGAACTTGGCCAAGGGACAATGTAAATATTTTAAGTAGCATTGTCATGGTAGGGAGGGTAAAGACTTAGGGAATTATTAACATACAAAATTCCCAATACTTATCAGAATCTGTAGCTTATCTTCACACGTGTCGGCGTGTATCATTAGTATCAATATAAAGCCAATCTTTTATTAACCGGTAGTCCACTTTTGAATATTTTTTATGAGTAAGACGCACTTATTAAAATGTAGTAGCGTTTCGTACTATCCTAAGCTAAAAGAGCCCCGTCCTACGGCGAGCTAGACCCGAGCATAGCAAGTGTGCGCATCCCTAGCGAAGGAAGTACAAGGTCCTCTTTATTAGTAATTACCACCCACTATTAAAAGATCAACTAGTTAAGAATCTATCGAACTACGGTACACTACACAATTTTGAGCCCAACGCGTGGAGCACGACAAGTACTACACATTTTGAAGCCAGACGTGAGACCCAAAATACTACACATTTTTGGCTCAGACGTGAAGCTAGAAAAGTCCTTAACTTGTTATAGCACACTAAGCTCTAAAGTAATCCATCCACAGTTAAAACACAATATAACTAATTCCAATAAATTAACATATTGGATTGAGAGCATCTATTTGGAAGGGATAGTAAAACTTAGTAACATGCGAGTTAATTTGAAAGAGAATTGATCGACCAAGTGGAACTGTTTCGAATCCACAGAAGCTCATCACCATACGTTTCTTTACTCAACTTTATTTACACTTCAATAAGTCTGTATATTGTCCGATTTTCAAGTAAATAAAAGCATGAGGCAATAGACCAGCTACAATCCACTAACAAATAGAGATACAACTAAGATTCTGATAGAAGTGATCGACATAAAGAAAGACAAACCAAATAATTACAACATATCTTAACAACAATAATATGGCAGCGAAGAATAGTGCAGGTAATGCAGGTGAAGTTTCACAAGGCGTTGAAAATAGCTGTGCCATATGTAAAGAAATCTTAGCACCAACCGTTTTGTCAGCAACAACATCGTGCAGGCATACATTTCATAAAAAGTGCATTATAAATCACTTTAATAGTACACAAACATGTCCAATTTGCAACGCAGATTGTAACGAATCGAATTTATCTCACTCTAATAACACTCTGTTCGCTGAATTAGATGCTGCAACAGCTGGCACATCCGGCGTAAGCGAATGTCAAGATAATAACGATATATTCCCATTAAGGAGAAATACCAGATCAGGCAGGATCCGAGGTACACCTACTAGACGAGGAGTGTCTACAAGAACTACTTACAGAGGAAATTTGGATAGGATCTTAACAGAACCTGCAACGAATTCCAGTATGGCTCTTAGTACTCAACCAGAGTTGATGAACTTTATACAGTTTACTGTTAGCCAACAACAGGCTCAACTCATGGATAACCTTACCTCTTATTTAGGGAAGACTATAGAGACATCTATTAAAAGTCATTTAGACAACTTACAATTATCTCAGCCCACACATACAAATTACACACCTGACAATATCCAACCAAATACAGATTTGAGCAGGAACGATGCCAATCAAAATCGGTATTCTCAGAATTTAGACAATAGACAATTTAGACAGGAGCAATGCAAGCTCATATGTTAGCCCGGAAAAAGTATCAGGAATTATTCAAAAATGGGGATTAAAGTTCGATGGTAGCAAAACAAGCATCAGGATAGATGAATTCATTTACAGGATATGCTCACTTACCAAACAAAATCTAGGTAATGATTATGGACTTCTATGTGACCATTTGTACCTTCTGTTTGCAGGAAAAGCAAGCGATTGGTATTGGAAGTTTCATCGAAACAATCCAAATTTCGATTGGCACACATTTTCTGGCGAATTTAGGAAGAGATTCGAAGATATAGAGACAGATTAAGATATTTGGGAGGGAATCCGAAAACGCAAGCAAGGAGAAAATGAAGCATTTGAAGATTTCCAGGAAACCATGGAACGGTTGACTGCAAAATGGAGTTTCCGAAACACAATTAGTTGAGTTATTGGTTAGAAATTCGAAGCCTAGCTTACATCATGAGTTGCTGCATCTTAAAATCCCAAACAGAACACAACTCCGATACGAAGTGCGCAGGAATGGACAGTTTTATAACAATCTCAGGACGTTTAAGCCGAAACCCTATCGCTCCTACGTGGCAGAATTAACCACTGAAGAAGAGGAAACAGGTTTAGTAAGAGTAGGTGAAGAGGTAAACCAAATTCAACGTTGAAATACCACAATTGTGACACACAAGGCCACAGATTCGATGATTGTATGGCTAAAAGAATTATATTTTGTTACGGATGCGGACTTAAAGAAAAGTACAAGCCGACTTGTCCAAACTGTAATCCGGGAAACCGACCAAAGGATGTTTCTCTGAGCAACAAGATCCGTAGATTCAGAAGTTGCTAAGTCAAAATCAACCACTGAAGCCCGTGAATTTCAGGAGATAGAACCTTTAAGTCAGCCTGATATTCATTTTTCTTTTATACCCTTACACATAAGAATTCAAAATTACAATAATAAGCGTAGAGAAATATTTAGTAAAGTAGATAGTATAGGAACTCATTTAAAACCCAGACGATCTACTAGCCGATTGAGAGAATTTTGGAAGAAGATTCGTCGTGACCGACAGAAACTTATTTTTGCTATAGTACTTAGCTCTGACCAAAGACTCTATACGGATATCAATATAGAGGGTCAGACTTACAAGGCTTTATTAGATTCTGGAGCAACAATAAGTTGTGTAGGCGGATTAGCTGCACAGAACTTCCTTAAACACAACAACGTAAAAAAATGTTCTCGCGAAATTCGCGCTGCGAACGGAACAAAAAGCAAAGTAGTGTCAAAACTTATAACTTCCATTAAGTATGGAGAGACGATAGACAATCTTGAATTATTTATAATACCAGAACTTCAACAGGATGTATATTTAGGCATTGATTTTTGGCAAAAGTTTGCATTACTAAATAAAATTACGAGCAATCCGACCATCGCTGAATTAGACATCGGTACTTTGGATGATGATGAAGATTCTCCAAAATATCATGAGCTGAACGAAAGAGAAAGACTTCGGCTGGAGACAGTAATAAAAACATTTCCATCCTTTGCTTCCGAAGGTTTAGGTCGTACTACCTTGTCCACACATAGCATTGATGTAGGAAATGCGAGTCCTGTTAAACAACGGCATTGGCCAGTTTCGCCTGCCATTGAAAAGCTGATGTTCGCTGAAGTGGATAACATGCTAGCCTTAGATGTTATCGAAGAGTCAACTAGCGCTTGGAGTAGTAATTGCGTGTTAGTAAAGAAAGGAGACAAGTACCGTCTATGTCTTGATTCTAGAGAGGTAAACAAGGTTACTCAGCGAGACGCATATCCTCTACCTCATATAGACGGCATCTTATGCCGGTTACCACCAGCTAAATTCATAAGTGGTATCGACATGAAGCATGCATATTGGCAGATACCGCTCAACGAAAATTCTAAGCAATACACTGCGTTTACAATACCGAATAGACCTCTATATCAGTATAAAATGATGCCCTTCGGTCTCTGTAACGCGGCCCAAACTCTTTGTCGTCTTATGGATCGAGTCATTCCAGCTCATCTTAGGACTAGAGTATTTGTTTATCTTGACGACTTATTAGTTTTGTCTATGGGATTTTGAATCCCATATGCTTTTACTACAGGAGATAGCTTTATGCTTACGTAAAGCAAATCTCACTATCAATGTCAGCAAATCTAAATTTTGTATGAAGGAGATCATATATCTCGGTTTTATAATTGGGAATGGAGAAATAAGAACCAATCCAGATAAAGTTAAAGCGATAGTAGAATTTCCACAACCAACTTCGATTAAGCAGTTACGAAGATTTCTAGGACTAGCGGGATGGTACCGACCGTTTGTAGAAAACATTGCCACTATTAGTTTCCCTTTGACGGAACTTCTTAAAAAAGAAGAATACGCTTGAATGGAACGAAGAGGCTCAAACCGCTTTTGAAAACTTGAAATCATGTCTTACTGCTTCACCAATTCTCATAACACCAGATTTTTCTAAGCAATTCATTTTGTTGTGTGACGCCAGCTCTTTTGGTGTTGGTTGCGTACTGGCTCAGGAACGAGATGGAGTAGAACTTCCGATTTCGTATATGTCCGAAAAATTGTTCAAAACACAACGTAACTATTCAGTTTCCGAATTAGAATTTCTTACCGTTATAAAAGGAATTACAAAATTCCGCGCATATATTGAAGGCCAGCATTTCTTAGTCATAACAGACCATGCAGCCCTTCAATGGCTAATGCGGCAGAAGGATTTATCAGGAAGGTTAGCTCGATGGTCAATGAAGTTGAGAGCGTTTACGTTCACTATAAAACATCGTAGCGGTTCTCAGAACGTCGTTGCAGACACCTTATCCAGACAGAACGACCCAGCCATCGATGAATTTTGTCAAAATGGACCCATAGTTGACGTAGATTCTCCACATTTCAAATCCACTGAATACTTGGACTTAATAAAGACAATATCTAACAATCAATCAAGATTTCCCGATCTACAAATCAGGGATGGATATATTTACAAAAGAACTACTTTTGTATCAGATGATATAAAGCAAGAAAATCCATGGAAACTATGGATACCTTCAGCTTTAGTACCCGATATATTGTTTCAGGCTCATGATGCACCAAGTTCATCTCATTGTGGCATGAGTAAAACTGTAGAAAAACTAAAAAGATATTTGTTTTGGCCTTGCATGGTTACGCAAATACGCAACTATATATCTAATTGTGTAATTTGTCGTACCACGAAAAGTGCAAACACGGTTCTAAAACCGCCAATGGGTAAACCGTTAACCTCAGACAGGCCATTCCAAAAATTATATATTGACCTCTTAGGCCCATACCCTCGCACAAAAAAAGGTCACATAGGTTTGTTGATTGTCGTTGACCATAACACCCGTTTCCACTTTTTGTTACCTCTTAAGAAGTTCACCGCTCCTAAAATCTGTGACTACTTAAAGGGGGCTATATTCTATACGTTTGGCGTTCCAGAAGTAATACTTTCTGATAATGGGAGTCAGTTTAGGTCAAGCTATTTCCAAGCTTTCCTTACAAGTTTTGGCGTACAGCAAAAACTTACAGCCATATATTCTCCACAGGCTAACGCGAGTGAAAGACTTAACAGATCGGTGTTAGCCGCTGTAAGAGCTTATATAGGGAAAGATCATACAAATTGGGATGACAACTTAGACGCTATTAGCGGATCTTTAAGAGCATCGTTGCATAGAAGCACAGGTTCGTTACCTTACTTTCTGACATTTGGACAAAATATGATCCTTAACGGCAAGGACTATAGTCTCCTGCGTACTTTAAATATGTTAGTAGTAAATTGGCACCCGTATTTATACCAGCTAAAGTTTATAAGAAACGTAGCTCGTACTACTATGAATTAGAGGATGAGAGAGGAAGGAAATTAGGAGTATTCCATTTGAAGGATATACAAGCTAGAAAACAAGGAGTTTCTTCAGATAAGGCTTCCTTGAAATAGTCTCGTTACCCTTATCTGTGGTGTAGTGACCAACTTAACTTTACACTGCAATAACTCTTCAAGACACCCTCGCCCTAAATTATAGCAGCTTTTGTGTAAAACAAAAAGCGAGAGAATTGTCTTAGACCAATCAGGACAGAATATGATCGTACGATTATACAGTTAGGGAAAGAAAAGATATAACAGCGACCACCAGCATGCAGCTTCCCAGAGCTTAGATCATTATCGGATTAAACTTCGTGGCGAACGCTCACAATTTTGACGCTGCCCATTTAACTTCATATACACGTGGAAATATAATTTAGTTATATATATCCAATCTCATAAAAACAAGAGTTGGGATATTTCAATAAATTTCCGTGTTCGATTCGTGTGAAAGTGGCAACAAGATTCGACCCCAAGGCGTAAGGAAGGCCAGGCCTATATAAGAGCATTTGGTTGCTCTACAGCCGACTACCCCCCGACTAACTTAGAACCTTTAAAGTTTGACCTACAGCTCGACAATGTCGACGTGAACTTGGGCCCAACTTTACGCACATCATGGAGTGGATATTTAAGGTCGTGAGTACTACAACAACAATGATAAAACCATTATTATGAATTACCTATATTAAAATTCTAACAAAATGCCACTCGAACGTCTAAATAAAATAATATCTGCAGTTGACTAAAGATTATATAACTATATTTCCTAATTTTATATTCAATTACTTATATAGTAGCATACATATGTACCATAGTATAACACTTTGTCACACACACACACCACACACACACAGTACATATGTACCATTTGATCACACCCACCCAATCCATTTACCCCAACACTGTACTGTACGTAGTTCGATAGATTTTTAACTAGTTGGTCTTTTAATAGTGGGTGGTAATTACTAATAAAGAGGACCTTGTACTTCCTTCGCTAGGGATGCGCACTCTTGCTATGCTCGGGTCTAGGTCGCCGTAGGTCGGGGTTCTTTTAGCTTAGGATAGTACGAAACGCTACTACATTTTAATAAGTGCGCCTTACTCATAAACAATATTCAAAAGTGGACTACCGATTAATAAAAGAAATGGCTTTATATTGATACTAATGATACACGCCGACACGTGCGAAGATAAGCTACAGATTCTGATAAGTATTGGGAATTTTGGATGTTAATAATTCCCTAAGTCTTTACCCTCCCTACCATGACAATGCTACTTAAAATATCTACATTGTCCCTTGGCCAAGTTCAAAATAACTCTACCACATATTTAAGAAAGTGTTCAACATAAGTACCCGACAAACCATTAAATCTATTTATTCACAATTCATTCTTTTTCAATATATCTTCAATCATAATTCCATTTATATAAATTCAGTTCAGTAAACGGTTCTATTAAATCTCTTTTTCAAACTAACAATTTTTAATCTACGCATAATTATCCTAGTCATTCTCTAACTCTTCATTTTTGTTTATATTCAATGGGTAAAATAAAGTATATAAAAGTAAAGTATAAAGCAAATATATATAAGTAATTGAATATAAAATTAGCAAATATAGTTACATAATCTTTAGTCAAATGCAGATCTTATTTTATTTAGACGTTCGAGTGGCATTTTGTTAGAATTTTAATATAGGTAATTCATAATAAGATTTATATCATTGTTGGTTTGTAGTACTCACGACCTTAAATATCCACTCCATGATGTGCGTAAAGTTGGGCCCAAGTTCACGTTGACATTGTCGAGCTGTAGGTCAAACTTTAAAGGTTCTAATTTAAATTCCTATCCAAATGCCAAAAGTTCCGTCAATCTGCGAGTATTTAATTCATTATAAATCGCAATACAAAAGAAAATCAGAATCAAAACAAAACACGAAATATAACTGCAGTGCTGCAGCGATAAGACCTTAGGAAACCGCTGGCTGCTACGCTGCGCTGCGATAAGACGAAATCACAAAGTTGGACCTCCGTTGGTCATAGGAGATGATCTTCACTGCGTGACGATGATGATGTTCAAATATAATTAAATCTGCTCCGGTCGTCTAAACTTCTGCATAGCTGAATAAACGGGATGAGCTCTAGCCTTCCAATATATTTGGCTAGTTATCATTCGGCAGGTGGCCGGTTGCGTAACTTGTTGGCTGAAGGTTATGTCGCCTCGTGGCCTCTTGTGGGAGCGAACGGGGTTTAAACCATGAGCTGATGCGGGGGTCGACGAGACGGGGGGGTAGTCGGCTGTAGAGCAACCAAATGCTCTTATATAGGCCTGGCCTTCCTTACGCCTTGGGGTCGAATCTCGTTGCCACTTTCACACGAATCGAACACGGAAATTTATTGAAATATCCCAACTCTTGTTTTATGAGATTGGATATATATATAACTAAATTATATTTCCACGTGTATGTGAGGTTTAAATGGGCAGCGTCAAAAATTGTGAGCGTTCGCCACGAAGTTTTATCCGATAATGATCTAAGCTCTGGGAAGCTGCATGCTGGTGGTCGCTGTTATAGCTTTTCTTTCCCTAACTGTATAATCGTACGATCATATTCTGTCCTGATTAATATAAGTAATAATAATAAGTAACTATCCGCCAGTCATACAGTGCTTAATAATTAAAACCGCTTCAACTTGGTAGCCCACTATAATAGTGTGACCGCTACTAGAAGAAAAAAAAAAAAAAATTATTACATAAGTGCTGCAAAGGCAAGACCACTAAAGCGTAACTGAAGCCCCAGGTTTTGCCAGTGACAAAGACAGTGTGTAGCCCGCAAATCAAAAAGCGTGACCGCTACGAGGAGTGATAAATAAAATAAAATCAACAACAACAAAAACAAGAGAAACAACAATGGCACTACCACAACAACAAGTGCAACTACTCTCCGAGAATCATCTGAACCAGGCTCTGGGTCAGATTCGACAGGTACCAACACTTACCGGTATGACACTGGAACTGAGCTCGTTCATAAGAAGAATAGAGTTCATACTTCAACTATATCCATCAACTGACGTCCGTCAGCTACACGTCCTCTTCAGTGCAATCGAAATGCAAATTGGAGGCGACGCCCAACGAGTATCCCAGCTCAGTGCAGCTAATACATGGCCGGAATCGAAGGAAGCCCTAATCGCCGAGTTCAAAACCCAGCCACCATTCGAAGAGCTTTTGAGACGACTATATAACACCCAGTTCAATGGATCAGTTCGTAAGTTCATAGAAGAGCTTGAAGCAAAATGCTTCGTAATAACAAATAAGCTAGCTTTAGAAAATAATGAACTACATAATCACATTTATACAAACGCAATGAACAATACAGTAAAAAGCGTAATTATTAAAAAACTCCCAGATAGACTCTACATGCAATTAGCCAGATTTGATATAACAACAGTCAGTAAATTAAAGCAAATTGTACAGCAGGAGGGTTATGACAGTACATGGTCCGATCACCCAAAATCCCAAAATACTCAAAATACCCAAAATAAAAATCAGTACAGCCCAAACTATAACAACACTTCAAATAATCAAAAAAGAAATCAAAATTATAATCAAACATCAATTAGCCAAAATAAAAATCAATATATGAACAAAAACAATAACAGCCATGACCAGCCTTTTGAACACCTATTCCAAGAATTTAAGCAAAAACTCAACCAAGCACAGACACAAAATCCTTTAAATTATTCCAACAACTATCAACAAAATCCAGTTTCTTCATCCGCTCCGAATCCGGCAACAAAAAGGCAAAGACCTAGTACCAGCGGCCATTCAAAAATGGATACGTCCGAAAGTTTTCATCTACATGCCTCGGACGAAGAAGAAGACACAATTCCTTCATAAATATTGTTTTAAACAATATACCGCTCCGATGTGTTATAGACACTGGGTCTACAATAAACATCATAAGAGCAAACATTTTTAATTTCCCAGTTAAAACTACTAATTTACAAACACACACAATTAACGGTACAATAACCCTAAAGAAAATCATAATTCTAAAACCAAGTAAGCTTTGCCCTACTAAACAAGTTTTTTATATTCATAATTTTTCCGAAAATTACGATATGATATTAGGTACAGGGTTCCTAGAAGACGCCAACGCCCAAATAAACCTTGGCAAAAGAAGTGTAGTTTTAAACAACAACAGTTTCTTAATGGACTACCTACCAGAACGAGAAGGTAGCCTAGAAGACAACCCCGACTATTTGAATGTTTTACAGCCATCATTATCCACTGATGATGAAGCCACAAATTATGCAATAGGAAACGAGATAAGGGAATCAAATGAATTCAGGCTTGACCATCTAAATATAGAAGAGTCAAATGCCCTTACTAAAATTCTTCAAGAATTTAGGCACATACAATATAGAGAAGGTGAAAATTTGACCTTCACAAGTACTGTAAAGTATGTCATCAAAACTAAACATGAAGACCCAATCTATAGGAAACCTTACAAATACATGAAGACCCAATCTATAGGAAACCTTACAAATACCCCCAGGCCTACGACAAAGAAGTCGAGGTACAAATAAAAGAAATGATTCAACAAGGCATTGTTTGAAAATCGAACTCACCCTACTGTTCTCCTATCTGGATAATACCGAAAAAAAGCGATGCTTCTGGTAAAACAAAGTTCAGGATAGTAATCGACTATCGCAAACTAAACGAAATTACTATTGATGATAAATACCCAATTCCTGTCATGGATGAAATACTAGATAAGCTAGGTAGGTCTCAATATTTCACTACCATAGATTTAGCAAAAGGTTTTCATCAGATCCAAATGGATGAAAGCTCGATTCAAAAAACAGCTTTTTTCACAAAAAATGGACATTACGAGTACACTCGAATGCCGTTTGGACTGAAGAACGCACCTGCAACATTTCAACTTTGTATTAACAATCTATTAGAATACCTAATTTACAAAGATTGTTTAGTTTACATGGACGATATAATAGTTTTTTCCACTTAATTGGAAGAACACTTGTTATCTCTACGTAAAGTATTTGCTAAATTACAAGAAGCTAATCTAAAGTTACAACTTGACAAATGGAATTTATGAAAAGAGAAACAGAGTTCTTAGGACACATTGTAACTACTGAAGGCATAAAGCCCAACCCAAATAAAATAGAAGCCATACAGAAATTCCCATTACCTAAAACTAATAAAGAAATAAAATCATTTTTAAGACTTTGCGGTTTCTACCGTAAATTTATCCCTAACTTTGCAAAAATTGCTAAACCCATAACACAAAAACTAAAAAAAAAGGTTCTGTTATAAATTCTAAAGATACCGAGTATATATCAGCCTTCGAAAAATTAAAATTTTTAATTATGTCCGAACCAATATTAAATTACCCAAATTTCGAAAAAACATTCTCATTAACCACAGATGCAAGCAATGCCGCTCTAGGTGCTGTATTATCACAAACCCGTTTGTTACGCTAGCCGCACTCTCAATGAACATGAACTTAATTATTCAGCAATAGAAAAAGAACTTTCCTATCTTTTTTGTCGTAAATTTCAGATCCTTAGTGATCATCAACCTTTAGTTTGGCTCGATAATATCAAGGAACCAAACATGAAACTCCATGACTAAATGAGTTTGATTACCATATAAAATATGTACCAGGAAAAGAAAACCATATCGCCGACGCACTTTCACGTGTAAAAATAGAAAACTTCTACGGCGAATCTCCCACTTCAGCTGCCACCGTACATAGTAGCCATGAAGATAACCAAAATTACAGTTCCTTTACGGAAAGACCAATAAACTACTATAATAGACAAATAGAATTTGTCAAAGACGACAATACAGAAATAAAAAAATATTTTCATAAAACAAAACTAAAAATCTATTATAAAGAAATGACAAGCGCATATGCAAAAGAATTAATAAAAGAATATTTGTGTACAAAAAATAGCGTAATTTATTTTCATAATGAAATAGATTTCCTTACATTTCAAAACGCCTTCATAGAAATTGTCAGTCCGAACAACATAACTAAAGTTATGAGAGTAACCAGTAAATTAATAGATATTGAAACATATTCAGAATTTAAAGAAGTAATAATAAAAACCCACAGAGAACTCTTACATCCAGGTATAGAAAAACAAACCAAAATTTTTAAAGAAAAATATTACTACCCAGACTATCAAAAGTTAATACAGAACATTATCAACGAATGTGAAGTATGTAACATGTGCAAAACAAAACATAGAGACAATTAATTAAATTACAAGTTTACGCCAGAAATTTTCAATTCTAGAGGAAAATATGTTACCGATTTTTATTTAATCGATAATAAAACATTCCTGTCATGTATTGACGTTTATTCCAAATATGCCGCCTTAATCGAAGTCAGCTCTAGGGATTGGCTCGAAGCAAAAAGAGCTCTACTTAAAATTTTTAATGAAAACCGTCCGAAATAATAGCCGATAAAGACTCAGCATTTATGTGTGCTGCATTACATTTATGGCTAAGGTCCGAAAATGTTCACAATAACGTCACAAAAGTAAAAATGGAATTTCTGACATTGAGAGATTTCATAAAACTGTCAACGAAAAGTTAAGAATTATAAGCACTTTGTCCGACCCAGAGAATAAAATAACAACCATATAATTTATATGTTTATAACCATAAAATTAAACATAATACAACAGGTAAAACACCAGCAGATATTTTTATATATGCAGGAACACCTGCACATGACACCCAGCAAGAGAAAATTAATAAAATAAATAAATTAAACGAAAATAGACATAGTTATGAAGTAGATACCAGATATAGACAAGCACCATTAGTAAAATCAAAGACAACAAACCGATATATATAAAGACAGGAGAAATTACACAGATTGACGAAAAACATTATGAAGAGAAAAACAGAAGCAGGAAGATAACCCACTACAAATCAAAATATAAAAAGAAAATTAATGAAACTAAATATAACAATAATTCCAGCACAATCCAAAACGACCAAGGCAATCCAACATAATTACACAATTTTGATGATCCTTTACTATTTTCTATTATGTTTTATCCAACATGTCCAAGGACAAAATCTTGAAGTTAACCCAATTCATGCCAAAAATGGCTACCTTATATTCAATACTGGATCAATAAGTTTACCAATCAATTACGAGTATCACTACTTATCTGTAAATATTACAAAAATAGAACAAACATATGATAACTTAATAAAACAATCAGAAGAATATGAAACTTTATCCCAAGTCCAATATTTAGCAGAGAAATTAAGAAGAGAAATGAATGGCATTAGAATAGCAAAGCGCAGCAAACGCGGCTTAGCTAATTTTATGGGCACAATTTATAAATACCTTTTTGGAACCTTAGATCAAGCAGATAAAGAAGAGCTAGAAGATAAAATTCAAAATTTGTCCGAAAACAGCGTCCAAGCTAATGAACTCAACGAAGTCATAAAAACAGTAAATGAAGGCACAACATTAATAAATTTATTAAGTGCATTACATGAAAGCGATCAAAGATTAAACATTTTATTATTTAATTTACAAAAGTTTACCGAGTATGTAGAAGATATTGAACTTGGAATGCAGCTAACAAGACTGGCATTTTTAATCCTAAATTACTAAAACATGATTATCTAACAAATATAAACTCAGAAAAACTTCTACATATTAAAACTTCCGCTTGGCTGAAAACGGATACAAATGAAATTCTAATATTTTCCCATATTCCAAAAGAAATAATTAAAACCCCAATCCTTACAATAATTCCATATCCAGATAGTAATCAAAACATTTTAATAGAAAATGTACAAAATAAATTTTATGTTCAAAATAATCAAACTTATTTGGCATCTTCAAAAACTTTAATAATAAACAAATGCTTAACGGGCATACTTAACCAATTTAATACAGAGTGCAGATATGTAAAAACTCATAAAGAATTTGAAATCAATTATGTCGAACCTAATATAATATTAACTTGGAACTTACCAAAAACCATACTTAACCAAAATTGCATAAATAGAGATATAAAAATAGAGGGAGACAACTTAATAAAAGCTTTTAACTGTTCCATACAAATCGAAGACATCTCAATATCAAACACTATGTTAGATTACACACAAACGATTTATGTTGACAACAATATCACTAAATTAAAAGCCCTTTCTTATATACAAGCTAAAGATATTTTTAAAATCCATAACAAAGCAAATAATAAATTTCAAATAATTACATTTACTATTTTAATAGTTTAGAAGCCCCAGGTTTTGCCAGTGACAAAGACAGTGTGTAGCCCGCAAATCAAAAAGCGTGACCGCTACGAGGAGTGATAAATAAAATAAAATCAACAACAACAAAAACAAGAGAAACAACAATGGCACTACCACAACAACAAGTGCAACTACTCTCCGAGAATCATCTGAACCAGGCTCTGGGTCAGATTCGACAGGTACCAACACTTACCGGTATGACACTGGAACTGAGCTCGTTCATAAGAAGAATAGAGTTCATACTTCAACTATATCCATCAACTGACGTCCGTCAGCTACACGTCCTCTTCAGTGCAATCGAAATGCAAATTGGAGGCGACGCCCAACGAGTATCCCAGCTCAGTGCAGCTAATACATGGCCGGAATTGAAGGAAGCCCTAATCGCCGAGTTCAAAACCCAGACACCATTCGAAGAGCTTTTGAGACGACTATATAACACCCAGTTCAATGGATCAGTTCGTAAGTTCATAGAAGAGCTTGAAGCAAAATGCTTCGTAATAACAAATAAGCTAGCTTTAGAAAATAATGAACTACATAATCACATTTATACAAACGCAATGAACAATACAGTAAAAAGCGTAATTATTAAAAAACTCCCAGATAGACTCTACATGCAATTAGCCAGATTTGATATAACAACAGTCAGTAAATTAAAGCAAATTGTACAGCAGGAGGGTTATGACAGTACATGGTCCGATCACCCAAAATCCCAAAATACTCAAAATACCCAAAATAAAAATCAGTACAGCCAAAACTATAACAACACTTCAAATAATCAAAAAAGAAATCAAAATTATAATCAAACATCAATTAGCCAAAATAAAAATCAATATATGAACAAAAACAATAACAGCCATGACCAGCCTTTTGAACACCTATTCCAAGAATTTAAGCAAAAACTCAACCAAGCACAGACACAAAATCCTTTAAATTATTCCAACAACTATCAACAAAATCCAGTTTCTTCATCCGCTCCGAATCCGGCAACAAAAAGGCAAAGACCTAGTACCAGCGGCCATTCAAAAATGGATACGTCCGAAAGTTTTCATCTACATGCCTCGGACGAAGAAGAAGACACAATTCCTTCATAAATATTGTTTTAAACAATATACCGCTCCGATGTGTTATAGACACTGGGTCTACAATAAACATCATAAGAGCAAACATTTTTAATTTCCCAGTTAAAACTACTAATTTACAAACACACACAATTAACGGTACAATAACCCTAAAGAAAATCATAATTCTAAAACCAAGTAAGCTTTGCCCTACTAAACAAGTTTTTTATATTCATAATTTTTCCGAAAATTACGATATGATATTAGGTACAGGGTTCCTAGAAGACGCCAACGCCCAAATAAACCTTGGCAAAAGAAGTGTAGTTTTAAACAACAACAGTTTCTTAATGGACTACCTACCAGAACGAGAAGGTAGCCTAGAAGACAACCCCGACTATTTGAATGTTTTACAGCCATCATTATCCACTGATGATGAAGCCACAAATTATGCAATAGGAAACGAGATAAGGGAATCAAATGAATTCAGGCTTGACCATCTAAATATAGAAGAGTCAAATGCCCTTACTAAAATTCTTCAAGAATTTAGGCACATACAATATAGAGAAGGTGAAAATTTGACCTTCACAAGTACTGTAAAGTATGTCATCAAAACTAAACATGAAGACCCAATCTATAGGAAACCTTACAAATACCCCCAGGCCTACGACAAAGAAGTCGAGGTACAAATAAAAGAAATGATTCAACAAGGCATTGTTTGAAAATCGAACTCACCCTACTGTTCTCCTATCTGGATAATACCGAAAAAAAGCGATGCTTCTGGTAAAACAAAGTTCAGGATAGTAATCGACTATCGCAAACTAAACGAAATTACTATTGATGATAAATACCCAATTCCTGTCATGGATGAAATACTAGATAAGCTAGGTAGGTCTCAATATTTCACTACCATAGATTTAGCAAAAGGTTTTCATCAGATCCAAATGGATGAAAGCTCGATTCAAAAAACAGCTTTTTTCACAAAAAATGGACATTACGAGTACACTCGAATGCCGTTTGGACTGAAGAACGCACCTGCAACATTTCAACTTTGTATTAACAATCTATTAGAATACCTAATTTACAAAGATTGTTTAGTTTACATGGACGATATAATAGTTTTTTCCACTTAATTGGAAGAACACTTGTTATCTCTACGTAAAGTATTTGCTAAATTACAAGAAGCTAATCTAAAGTTACAACTTGACAAATGGAATTTATGAAAAGAGAAACAGAGTTCTTAGGACACATTGTAACTACTGAAGGCATAAAGCCCAACCCAAATAAAATAGAAGCCATACAGAAATTCCCATTACCTAAAACTAATAAAGAAATAAAATCATTTTTAAGACTTTGCGGTTTCTACCGTAAATTTATCCCTAACTTTGCAAAAATTGCTAAACCCATAACACAAAAACTAAAAAAAAAGGTTCTGTTATAAATTCTAAAGATACCGAGTATATATCAGCCTTCGAAAAATTAAAATTTTTAATTATGTCCGAACCAATATTAAATTACCCAAATTTCGAAAAAACATTCTCATTAACCACAGATGCAAGCAATGCCGCTCTAGGTGCTGTATTATCACAAACCCGTTTGTTACGCTAGCCGCACTCTCAATGAACATGAACTTAATTATTCAGCAATAGAAAAAGAACTTTCCTATCTTTTTTGTCGTAAATTTCAGATCCTTAGTGATCATCAACCTTTAGTTTGGCTCGATAATATCAAGGAACCAAACATGAAACTCCATGACTAAATGAGTTTGATTACCATATAAAATATGTACCAGGAAAAGAAAACCATATCGCCGACGCACTTTCACGTGTAAAAATAGAAAACTTCTACGGCGAATCTCCCACTTCAGCTGCCACCGTACATAGTAGCCATGAAGATAACCAAAATTACAGTTCCTTTACGGAAAGACCAATAAACTACTATAATAGACAAATAGAATTTGTCAAAGACGACAATACAGAAATAAAAAAATATTTTCATAAAACAAAACTAAAAATCTATTATAAAGAAATGACAAGCGCATATGCAAAAGAATTAATAAAAGAATATTTGTGTACAAAAAATAGCGTAATTTATTTTCATAATGAAATAGATTTCCTTACATTTCAAAACGCCTTCATAGAAATTGTCAGTCCGAACAACATAACTAAAGTTATGAGAGTAACCAGTAAATTAATAGATATTGAAACATATTCAGAATTTAAAGAAGTAATAATAAAAACCCACAGAGAACTCTTACATCCAGGTATAGAAAAACAAACCAAAATTTTTAAAGAAAAATATTACTACCCAGACTATCAAAAGTTAATACAGAACATTATCAACGAATGTGAAGTATGTAACATGTGCAAAACAAAACATAGAGACAATTAATTAAATTACAAGTTTACGCCAGAAATTTTCAATCCTAGAGGAAAATATGTTACCGATTTTTATTTAATCGATAATAAAACATTCCTGTCATGTATTGACGTTTATTCCAAATATGCCGCCTTAATCGAAGTCAGCTCTAGGGATTGGCTCGAAGCAAAAAGAGCTCTACTTAAAATTTTTAATGAAATGGGAAAACCGTCCGAAATAATAGCCGATAAAGACTCAGCATTTATGTGTGCTGCATTACATTTATGGCTAAGGTCCGAAAATGTTCACAATAACGTCACAAAAGTAAAAATGGAATTTCTGACATTGAGAGATTTCATAAAACTGTCAACGAAAAGTTAAGAATTATAAGCACTTTGTCCGACCCAGAGAATAAAATAACAACCATATAATTTATATGTTTATAACCATAAAATTAAACATAATACAACAGGTAAAACACCAGCAGATATTTTTATATATGCAGGAACACCTGCACATGACACCCAGCAAGAGAAAATTAATAAAATAAATAAATTAAACGAAAATAGACATAGTTATGAAGTAGATACCAGATATAGACAAGCACCATTAGTAAAATCAAAGACAACAAACCGATATATATAAAGACAGGAGAAATTACACAGATTGACGAAAAACATTATGAAGAGAAAAACAGAAGCAGGAAGATAACCCACTACAAATCAAAATATAAAAAGAAAATTAATGAAACTAAATATAACAATAATTCCAGCACAATCCAAAACGACCAAGGCAATCCAACATAATTACACAATTTTGATGATCCTTTACTATTTTCTATTATGTTTTATCCAACATGTCCAAGGACAAAATCTTGAAGTTAACCCAATTCATGCCAAAAATGGCTACCTTATATTCAATACTGGATCAATAAGTTTACCAATCAATTACGAGTATCACTACTTATCTGTAAATATTACAAAAATAGAACAAACATATGATAACTTAATAAAACAATCAGAAGAATATGAAACTTTATCCCAAGTCCAATATTTAGCAGAGAAATTAAGAAGAGAAATGAATGGCATTAGAATAGCAAAGCGCAGCAAACGCGGCTTAGCTAATTTTATGGGCACAATTTATAAATACCTTTTTGGAACCTTAGATCAAGCAGATAAAGAAGAGCTAGAAGATAAAATTCAAAATTTGTCCGAAAACAGCGTCCAAGCTAATGAACTCAACGAAGTCATAAAAACAGTAAATGAAGGCACAACATTAATAAATTTATTAAGTGCATTACATGAAAGCGATCAAAGATTAAACATTTTATTATTTAATTTACAAAAGTTTACCGAGTATGTAGAAGATATTGAACTTGGAATGCAGCTAACAAGACTGGCATTTTTAATCCTAAATTACTAAAACATGATTATCTAACAAATATAAACTCAGAAAAACTTCTACATATTAAAACTTCCGCTTGGCTGAAAACGGATACAAATGAAATTCTAATATTTTCCCATATTCCAAAAGAAATAATTAAAACCCCAATCCTTACAATAATTCCATATCCAGATAGTAATCAAAACATTTTAATAGAAAATGTACAAAATAAATTTTATGTTCAAAATAATCAAACTTATTTGGCATCTTCAAAAACTTTAATAATAAACAAATGCTTAACGGGCATACTTAACCAATTTAATACAGAGTGCAGATATGTAAAAACTCATAAAGAATTTGAAATCAATTATGTCGAACCTAATATAATATTAACTTGGAACTTACCAAAAACCATACTTAACCAAAATTGCATAAATAGAGATATAAAAATAGAGGGAGACAACATAATAAAAGCTTTTAACTGTTCCATACAAATCGAAGACATCTCAATATCAAACACTATGTTAGATTACACACAAACGATTTATGTTGACAACAATATCACTAAATTAAAAGCCCTTTCTTATATACAAGCTAAAGATATTTTTAAAATCCATAACAAAGCAAATAATAAATTTCAAATAATTACATTTACTATTTTAATAGTTTTAGTTGTCATAATAATATTCTATTACATCTACAAATATAAGAATATACCTAAGAAAATTATAATCAAATTCAAAAGACAAGTACCCACTCCTATTGAATCAAATCTTATAAACAATGATGTAACAGAAATAGAAAATAATGTAAATCCTGTTTTGTATCCTAAATTATCCGCCTGAGGACAGGCTAATTTCTTAAGGATGGGGAAGTAGCATATGTACCATAGTATAACACTTTGTCACACACACACACCACACACACACAGTACATATGTACCACTTGATCACACCCACCCAACCCATTTGTCCAGCAACACACTTAAACCTACAAGCCCCAACACATAAGTCAGATCCCAAGCTCGTGGCGACAATAACAATTTCGGCCGCGTTAACATAAACAATTGATTCATAGACATAAACATCCGCCGATGCCGAAATTCGTTATTCCCACTAAGAAACCAAATAGCTTACTCAGCAAAAATCCTGGTAATTCTCCATGCGCAACTCTCTTAAAGAGCGCGACGCATTTGAATAAAGAGGAGAGCCTTCAAGCTCATATAAACAAAGTCGACCAAGAGTTTGCTAAGCGTTCAACTCACACTCCACATTTAGTTCTAATTCATCCGCTATACCATTAAGACGTGAATTGACTCCGATTCAAAGTTGTATTTTTATCTTGAAATAAAAACTTATATTTTTTTCAAAACTTACAACCGCGAACTCGTTATTATATATATTTGCTTAATACTTTACTTTTATATACTTTATTTTACCCATTGAATATAAACGAAAATGAAGAGTTAGAGAATGACTAGGATAATTATGCGTAGATTAAAAATTGTTAGTTTGTAAAAGATATTTAATGGAACCGTTTACTAAACTGAATTTATATAAATGGAATTATGATTGAAGATATATTGAAAAAGAATGAATTGTGAATAAATAGATTTAATGGTTTGTCGAGTACTTATGTTGAACACTTTCTTAAATATGTGGTAGAGTTATTTTGAACTTGGCCAAGGGACAATGTAAATATTTTAAGTAGCATTGTCATGGTAGGGAGGGTAAAGACTTAGGGAATCATTAACATCCAAAATTCCCAATACTTATCAGAATCTGTAGCTTATCTTCACACGTGTCGGCGTGTATCATTAGTATCAATATAAAGCCATTTCTTTTATTAACCGGTAGTCCACTTTTGAATATTGTTTATGATTAAGACGCACTTATTAAAATGTAGTAGCGTTTCGTACTATCCTAAGCTAAAAGAACCCCGACCTACGGCGAGCATAGCAAGAGTGCGCATCCCTAGCGAAGGAAGTACAAGGTCCTCTTTATTAGTAATTACCACCCACTATTAAAAGACCAACTAGTTAAAAATCTATCGTACTACGGTACACTACACAGACTAACAGGAAGTTCCGTGAATTAAGTTAATAAATGTGTTCATGATTGTTTAATGATGGTTTTATGCGGTGCGCAGATACAAAATTTACATTCAGAAAGTAGAAACTCACAGATAAGACTAAATATGTTTGTTGTTAAGGGTTTTAATTTATTTTTGAAAGCAGTACGTTTATTATTTTGTTATGAGTTTTTAGGCGTATAAAATGTCAATCTGTTAGTAAAGTGTAATAGAGTTTAAACAGTCGCAATCTTTTTAAAATATGCGCATATGAGCTAATAACCTAGAGCTCTTCATTTACTCCCTTTTTTTATATAATAATGACTCTGGACAAAGTCATCGGGTATTGCAAATAGAAACTAGTGCCCATAGTGTCTAAAAATAATTCCCAACTTTTTATGGCTTATATTTCACTATACGTTCCCTCTAACAGCCTATCAGAAAGTTCCGTGAATTAAGTTAATAAATGTGTTCATGATTGTTTAATGATGTTTTTATGCGGTGCGCAGAAAAAAAATCTACATTCAGAAAGTAGAAACGCACAGATAAGACTATATATTTGTTGTTTAGGGGTATTAATATATTATTGAAAGAAGTACGTTTTTAATTTTGTTAAGAGTTTTTAGGCGTATAAAATGTCAATCTGTTACTAAAGTGTAATAGAATTTAACATTTCCAATCTTTTTAAAATATGCGCATTTGCAGCTAATAGCCTAAAGCTCTTCATTTAGTCCCTATTGTTTTAAATAATAATGACTCTGGACCAAGTCATCGATAATTGTAATTAGAAACTAGTGCCCATAGAGTCTAAAAATAATTCCCAACTTGTTATGGCTTTTATTTTACTATACATTCCCGCTATCAGGCTATAAACTAGTGGTCAGCAATTTCCGTGAGTTCAGTTAATAAATGTATTCATGATTATGTTGGTGCACGAAATGCTGTTTTATGCGGTGCGTAGATATGCAGTCTACACCCAGAAAGTAGAAACTCACAGGTAAGACTAAGTATGTTTGTTGTTCAGGGGTTTTAATATATTTTTCAAAGCAGTACGTTTATATTTTTGTTAAGAGTTTTTAGGCGTATAAAATGTCAATCTGTTAGTAAAGTGTATTAGAATTTTAACATTTCCAATCTTTTTAAAATATGCGCATTTGCAGCTAATAACCTAAAGCTCTTCATTTAGTCCCTATTGTTTTAAATAATAATGACTCTGGACCAAGTCATCGGTTATTGTAATTAGAAACTAGTGCCCATAGAGTCTAAAAATAATTCCCAACTTGTTATGGCTTTTATTTCACTATACGTTCGCTCTATCAGCCTATAAACTAGTGGTCAGCAAGTTCCGTGAGTTCAGTTAATAAATGTGTTCATGATTGTGTTGGTGCACGAAAAGTGGTGCACCAGTGCGCAGATATACAGTCTACATCGAGAAAGTGGAAACTAACAGGTAAGACTAAATATGTTTGTTGTTTAGTGACTTTAATAAATTTTTGAAAGAAGGCTTATAAAAGGTCAATCTGTTAGTAATGTGTAAAAGAATTAAAACTTTTTCAATTTTTTTAAAATATGCGCATTTGCAGCTATAAACCTAAAGCTCTTCATTTAGTCCCCATTCTTTTATATAATAATGACTCTGGACAAAGTCATCGGGTATTGTAATTAGAAAATAGTGCCCATAGTGTCTAAAAATAATTCCCAACTTTTTATGGCTTATATTTCACTATACGTTCCGTCTATCAGCCTAAAAACTAGTGGACAGGAAGTTCCTTGAGTTCAGTTAATAAATGTGTTCATGATTGTGTTGGTGCACGAAAAGTGGTGCACCAGTGCGCAGATATACAGTCTACATCGAGAAAGTGGAAACTAACAGGTAAGACTAAATATGTTTGTTGTTTAGTGACTTTAATATATTTTTGAAAGAAGGCTTATAAAAGGTCAATCTGTTAGTAATGTGTAAAAGAATTAAAACATTTTCAATTTTTTTAAAATATGCGCATTTGCAGCTAATAACCTAAAGCTCTTCATTTAGTCCCCATTCTTTTATATAATAATGACTCCTGACAAAGTCATCGGGTATTGTAATTAGAAAATAGTGCCCATAGTGTCTAAAAATAATTCCCAACTTTTTATGGCTTATATTTCACTATACGTTCCGTCTATCAGCCTAAAAACTAGTGGACAGGAAGTTCCTTGAGTTCAGTTAATAAATGTGTTCATGATTGTGTTGGTGCACGAAAAGTGGTGCACCAGTGCGCAGATATACAGTCTACATCGAGAAAGTAGAAACTAACAGGTAAGACTAAATAGGTTTGTTGTTTAGTGACTTTAATATATTTTTGAAAGAAGTACGCTTATATTTTCGTTAAGTGTTTTTAGGCGTATAAAAGGTCAATCTGTTAGTAATGTGTAAAAGAGTTTAAACTTTTCCAATTTTTTTAAAGATGCGCATTTGTAGCTAGTAACCTAAAGCTCATCATTTGGTCCCTATTCTTTTATATAATAATGACTCTGGACCAAGTCATCGGTTATTTTAATTAGAAACTAGTGCCCATAGTGTCTAAAAATAATTCCCAACTTTTTATGGCTTATATTTCAATATACGTTCCCACTAACAGCCTAACAGGAAGTTCTGTGAATTAAGTTAATAAATGTGTTCATGATTGTTTAATAATGGTTTTATGCGGTGCGCAGATAAAAAATCTACATTCAGAAAGTAGAAACTCACAGGTAAGACTAAATATGTTTCTTGTTTAGGGGTTTTAAAATGTTTTTGAAAGAAGTACTTTTATATTATTGTTAAGAGTTTTTAGGCTTAGAAAATGTTAATGATGGTTTTATGCGGTGCGCAGAAAAAAATCTACATTCAGAAAGTAGAAACTCACAGATAAGACTATATATTTGTTGTTTAGCGGTTTTAATATATTATTGAAAGAAATACGTTTTTATTTTTGTTAAGAATTTTTAAGCGTATAAAATGTCAATTTATTAGTAAAGTGTAATAGAATTTAAACATTTCCTATCTTTAGAAAAAATTAGAAACTAGTGCCCATAGTGTCTAGAAATATATTCCCAACTTTTTAAGGCTTATATTTCACTATACGTTGCCTCTAACAGCCTAACAGGAAGTTCCTTGAATTAAGTTAATATAATGTTCCTGATTGTTTAATGATACTTTCTACAGAAAGTAGAAACTCACAGATAAGACTATATGTTTGGTGTTTAGGGTTTTTAATATATTTTTGAAAGAAATACGTTTTTATTTTTGTTAAGAGTATTTAGGCGTATAATATGTCAATCTTTTAGTAAAGTGTAATAGAATTTAAACATTTCCAATCTTTTTAAATTATTTATTTAAATTTAGTCCCCATTCTTTTATATAATAATGACTCTGGAGAAAGTCATCGGATATTGTAATTAGAAACTAGTGCCCATAGTGTCTAAAAATAATTCCCAACTTTTTAGGGCTTATATTTCACTATACGTTGCCTGTAACAGCCTAACAGGAAGTTCCGTGAATTAAGTTAATAAATTTGTTCATGATTGTTTTATGATGGTTTTATCCGGTGCGCAGATAAACAATCTACATCCAGAAAGTATAAACTCACAGATAAGACTAAATATGTTTGTTGTTTAGGGGTTTTTATATATTTTTGAAAGAAGTACGTTTTTATTTTTGTTAAGATGTCAATCTGTTAGTAAAGTGTAATTTAGTCTCTATTCTTTTATATAATAATGACTCTGGACCAAGTCATCGGTTATTGTAATTAAAAACTAGTGCCCATAGTGTCTAAAAATAATTATATTTATTTTTATATTTCACTATACGTTCCCTTTAACAGCCTAACAGGAAGTTCCGTGAGTTAAGTTAATAAATTTGTTCATGATTGTTTTATTATGGTATTTTCCAGTATACGTTTCCTCTATCAGCCTATAAACTAGTGGACAGGAAGTTCCGTGAATTCAGTTAATAAATGTGTTCATGATTGTGTTGGTGCACGAAAAGTGGTTTTATGCGGTGCGCAGATATGCAGTCTACATCCAGTAAGTAGAAACTCACAGGTAAGTCTAAATATGTTTGTTGTTTAGGGGTTTTAATATGTTTTTAAAAGATGTACGTTTATATTTTTGTAAGGAGTTTTTAGGCGTATAAAATGTCAATCTGTTAGTAAAGTGTAATAAAATTTAAACATTTTCAATCTTTTTAAAATATGCATAAAGCTCTTAATTTAGCCTATTCTTTTATATAATAGTGACTCTGGACCAAGTCATCGGTTATTGTAAATACATACTAGTGCCCATAGTGTCTAAAAATAATTTCCAACTTGTTATTGCTTATATTTCACTATAAGTTCCCTCTTACAGCCTAACAGGAAGTTCCGTGAATTAAGTTAATAAATGGTTGTTAATGATTGTTAATGATGTTAAGTTAATGATTGTTTCATGATGGTTTTATGCGGTGCGCAGATAAAAAATCTATATCTAGAAAGTAGAAACTCACAGATAAGACTAAATATGTTTGTTGGTTAGGGTTTTTTATATATATTTTTGAAAGAAGTACGTTTATATTTTTGTAAGGAGTTTTTAGGCGTATGAAATGTCAATCTGTTAGTAAAGTCTGAAAATTTTTTTGAAAGAAGTACGTTTATATTTTCGTTAAGTGTTTTTAGGCGTATAAAAGCTTAATCTTTTAGTGATGTGTAAAAGAATTTAAACTTTTCCAATTTTTTTTTTAGTATGCGCATTTGCAGCTAATAACCTAAAGCTAGGGGTTTTAATATATTATTGAAAGAAGTACGTTTTTATTTTTGTTAAGAGTTTTTAGGCGTATAAAATGTCAATTTGTTAGTAAAGTGTAATAGAATTTAAACATTTCCAATCTTTTTAAAATATGCGCATTTGCAGTGCACTAAAGCTCTTCATTTAGTACATATTCTTTTATATAATAATGACTCTGGACCAAGTCATCGGTTATTGTAATTAGAAACTAGTGCCCATAGTGTCTAAAAATTATTCCCAACTTATATATTTATTAATATTTTACTATACGTTCCCTTAAACTGCCTAACAGGAAGTTCCGTGAATCAAGTTAATAAATGTGTTCATAACTGTTTTATGATGGTTTTATGCGGTGCGCAGATAAGCAATTTACATCTAGAATGTAGAAACTCACAGATAATATTAAATATGTTTGTTGTTTAGGGGTTTCAATATATTTTTGAAAGAAGTACGTTTATATTTTTGTTAAGAGTTTTTAGGCGTATAAAATGTCAATCTGTTACTAAAGTGTAATAGAATTTAAACATTTCCAATCTTTTTAAATTATGCACATTTGCAGCTAATAACCTAAAGCTCTTCATTTAGCCTATTCTTTTATATAATGATATAATTATATAATGACTCTGGACCAAGTAATCGGTTGTTGTAAATAGAAACTAGTGCCCATAGTGTCTAAAAATAATTCCCAACTTGTTATTCCTTATATTTCACAATAATTTCCCTCTAACAGCCTAACAGGAAGTTCCGTGAATTAAGTTAATAAATGTGTTCATAACTGTTTAATGATGGTTTTATGCGGTGCGCAGATAAAAAATCTACATCCAGAAAGTAGAAACTCATAGATAAGACTAAATATGTTTGTTGTTTAGGGTATATATAGTAGCATATGTAACACAGTATAACACTTTGTTACACACACACAGTACATGTGTACCACTTGATCACACCCACCCAACCCATTTGTCCAGCAACACACTTAAACCTACAAGCCCCAACACATAAGTCAGATCCCAAGCTCGTGGTGACAATAACAATTTCGGCCGCGTTAACATATACAATTGATTCATAGACATAAACATCCGCCGATGCCGAAATTCGTTATTCCCACTAAGAAACCAAATAGCTTACTCAGCACAAATCCTGGTAATTCTCCATGCGCAACTCTCTTAAAGAGCGCAACCCATTTGAATAAAGAGGAGAGCCTTCAAGTTCATATAAACAAAGTCGACCAAGGGTTTGCTAAGCGTTCAATTCACACTCCAGATTTAGTTCTAATTCATCCACTATACCATTAAGTCGTGAATTGACTCCGATTCAAAGTTGTATTATTATCTTGAAATTAAAACTTATATTTTTTTCAAAACTTGCAACCGCGAACTCGTTATTGGCGCAGTCGGTGGTCCTAAACTTATAGTGACCAACAAAGAACCTTCATGTGTGATTTAACTTCAACTTTGTGGCTAATCAGTGCTACAAGAAGTAACTATCCGCCAGTCATACAGTGATTAATAATTAAAGCCGCTTCAACTTGGTAGCCCACCATAATAGTGTGACCACTACTAGAAGTGAAAAAATTACATAAGTGCTGCAAAGAAGATATCACTAAAGGGTAACTGAAGACCCAGGTTTTGCATATCAACCAAAGACAGTGTGTAGCCAGCAAAACAAAAAGCGTGACCGCTACGAGGAGTGAAAAATAAAATAAAATAAAATAAAATCAACAACAACAAAAACAAGAAAAACAACAATGGCACTACCACAACAACAAGTGCAACTACTCTCCGAGAATCATCTGAACCAGGCTCTTGGTCGAATCTGACCAACATTTACCGGTACGACACTGGAACTTTTTTTTTTTTTTTAAATGTTTATTATTATAAAGCGACGAATCCGTACATGCAGTACTAGTACCATAACATTGCAATTAAACATATAAATAATATAACCAAACTTCTCACTTATCGTGGGAAGACTAACAACAGAGTCTCAAACGTCGAGGGGGTCTTTAAAGCTGTCCAATTGTTTTGGCAAAGCCCTTTCTTTTAAGCCTTCTTAGAGGCCTGGCAGGGAGTAGGCGTCTTGCTAGCATGCTGTGGTGTCTTTTAAGCCTATCACTGTATCTGCTTGTGTGCCTTGAGATCTGTTCTTCCACTGTATGCAGATTAAGGTCCCGATGAAGGGTTGAGCTACGTACATAGTATGGGCAGTTGGTGATGGCACGCATTGCACGATTTTGCAAGACCTCAATGCGTTTATAGTTCGATTTTGCAGCAATACCCCAGATCTGCACTCCATATAGCCAGATCGGGGCTATACAGTGGGCGTATACTGCCCTTTTGGCTCTAAGTGTCATGGTGCTTCTTCTGTTGATCAACCATCGCAGTTGTTGCATTCTCTGACCGCATCTCCGTGCCGCAGCTTTTAAGTGTGGGCCAAAGGTCAACCGTTTGTCAAGGGTGATCCCAAGGTATTTAGCCTGCAGAGGTTGTTCTAGGGTTACGCCATCAAATTGTATGGGTGGTGTGCGCCTAATGAGAGTCTTCAAGGTGAAACAAGGATTGATGGTCTTATGTGGATTTACCTTTAAGTTCCATCTTTTGCACCATGCAGCCAAAGTATTGAGATACTCTTGGAGGCCACGTGCTGCCTCAGTGCAAGAACTGGAGCTGTATAACAGTGCGATATCGTCAGCGTAAGTGGCGAGTAGGGCCTTCCTGGGAGCTTCCATATGGTGCATATTTGGGCAAGGCAAATCCGCGGTAAATATTGAGTAGAGCAGCGGGCCGAGGACGCTGCCCTGCGGAACTCCAGCTCTCATGTAGCAAGGGGTTGAGTAGGTGCTTCTGACCCTGACCATGAACTTCCTATCTTCCAGGTAAGATTTCAGGACTCCATAGTATGGTGCTGGAAGCAGCTTTTTTATTTTGCAGAGTAGGCCGATATGCCAGACTCTGTCAAATGCTTGCTGCATGTCAATAAATACAGCATTGCAGTATTCCAAGTCGTCAAACGCCTGAATAATGTGCTTAACCAGTCTGTGAACCTGCTCCACAGTGCTGTGTCCCTGTCGAAATCCAAACTGGTGATCTGG